>NC_140239.1:11374728-11382228 GCF_949987555.1 Borostomias antarcticus | reverse complement strand
CCTCCAGCCCTCCAAGTCTTCCAGCGCAGCTTTGAGCTCAGAGCTCCGACGCTGAGAGAGGCCCCAGCGTGGTGTGGAGCGCAGCTCAACAGAGAAGCACCATTGTTTGTCCACACACACAACCTGCTCAATGGCAGGATATGTTTCCCATGAGTTCAGCTTTGGGACACATTCAGACGAGAGAGGAGGGGAGAGAGAGAGAGAGAAGGGGGGAGAGAGAGAGAGAGAGAGAGAGAGAGAAAGAGAGAGAGAAAGAGAGAGAGAGAAAGAGAGAGAGAGAGGGAGAGAGAGAGAGAAACCCTTTCAAGAGAAAGTGAGTGATCTTCTTAAACCTTTTTAGTGCATCAGCCTCACTTTGCGATTGTGTGCCCAGAACGTATGGGGTGCGTGTATGTGTGTGTGTGTGTGTGTACTGACCTGATCAATGGCATCAGGGTTTTCCGACACGTCAAAGATGACAGCCGTCGCTCCTCTCTGAACTGCTCTCTTCGCCTACAAACAACACAAACACAAACCATTAAAGATTAAACATCACATCACAAGAAAACAAATACACAGTCAACAAGGGCACCGTGCATTACACAACCAGATCTCACAAGTTAACGTTCAACTCTTGATTGTGTAAGACAGCAGAATGTTTATTTTCAGAAAGTGAATTTCAATGTTCCATTATAGACCACTAGAGGGGGCTCTGCGACTTTGAAATGACTCCAACCATTCAGCAAGAACAGAGAGGGAGAGAGAGAGAGGGGGGGGGGCAGAAGGGGAGAGAGAGAGAGGGGGGGGCAGAAGGGGAGAGAGAGAGAGAGAGGAAGGGAGGGTGAGAGACAGTGAGAAAGAGAGAGAGGGTGAGAGAGAAAGCGCGAGAGGTGAGAGAGAGTGAGAAAGAGAGAGAGGGAGAGAAAGAGAGAGAGAGCAAGGGAGGGTGAGAGAGAGGGTGGGGGGTGAGTCAACCAGCATCAGCATGAAGAAGTAAACAGACGGATAAAACATTGCGGTGGTGCCTCCTCAAAAAACTCCTGAGGACATCTGATCTGCTGGACGTACCTATAATACAGTCATGTACTACAGGTGTGCTCCAGTGTCCGTGGTAGCCTGGCACCTCTAGAACTGCTGCTAACAAGCACCACTGTCCTCCCCTCTAAGCACCTCAGTATCACTGGTGGTGGTGAGGACCCCAGCTAGGTCCCGCATTTCAGCATGAACTCTCCAAGTTAGCCCTACAACCGCTACCAAGATCTCCAACAAGTTCTCCAACAACCGTCACCAAGTTCTCCAACAACAAGTTCTCCAACCACAAGTTCTCCAACAAGTTCTCTAACAAGTTCTCTAACAAGTTCTCCAACAACCGCCACCAAGTTCTCCAACAAGTTCTCCAAAAACCACTACCAAGTTATACAACAAGTTCTCCAACAACAAGTTCTCCAACAATACGTTCTCTAACAATCTCTACCAAGTTCTCCAACAACTGATTACAAGTTTTCCAGCAACTGCTTCGAAAGAAGTGAGATGAGATGTGAGAAGAAGTGAGATGAGATGTGAGAAGTGAGATGAGATTCTTAAACATGGGATTTGAGAGAAGAGTTTGGGGTTCTGCAGTCTTTTGATGGTTCCAACTAGAGTCCAGAAGATAATGGAAGCCGTTTAATTCTGCAGAGCCCGAGGTGTCTCCACTCTGAATATAAACTAGGGATGTCTCCGCTCTGAATCTAAATGGTCTTCTCCCTCGTTGAAAACATTTTATCTCAACTCTCGCTTCCCTCTAACAGCTATTCTGGCCCTGGCTGCTTCGGCAGCCTGTTCAGACGTCCTGAAGTCGTGATCTAAAAGAGGGCTGTCGCCAGAATCCTATCCTGGTATTATCCTGCTCCCCTGAGCCACTGCCAGGACTCTTTAGGAGGGAAGAGAGGAGGAGAGAGGAGAGGGGGAGGAGAGAGGAGGAGGAGAGGAGAGGGGGAGGAGAGGAGGAGAGAGGAGGAGAGGAGAGGAGGAGGAGAAGAGGGGGAGGAGAGGAGGAGAGGAGAGGAGGAGAGGAGAGGGGGAGGAGAGAGGAGGAGGAGGAGAGGGGGAGGAGAGGAGGGGAGGAGGAGGAGAGGAAAGGGGGAGAAGAGGAGAGAGGAGGAGGAGAGGAGAGGGGAAGGAGGAGAGGGGGTATAAAAAAAAGTTCAAAGTGACAACGTACAGTGCCATGACTATGCTATTGAGGGGCTGAACAGTGTCACACGCTTATACAGGAACTAGAGGGGAGGGCTCGCAGGGTCCAGCCATGTTAAATCCACAAGGAGCCTTTCGTCAATCTGCGGTTTCATTGAGCAAGGTTGACCGAGCAGGAACACCATGGAACAAGAGCTCTGCTGGCCTCTTCTGACTTGCTATTTTCACCCTGAGGGGCAGGGGAAGGACGTTTACAGCGTTTGATGGTTTCCTGAGTCTTTGAGCCGTGTGTCTAACGACCAAACATGATGGTTATCACAGAACTGTTTTCCTATCATCATACCAAGTATCTGAACACATCCATCAGAGGGAGGACACTTCAGATACGCAGAGCAAGAGAAAGAGAGAGAGAGAGAGAGAGAGAGAGAAAGAGAGAGAGAAGGAGAATAATTTGGTGTATAAGAGATCTATCTATCTATAGCCAGGCACTTCTCCATCCTGCTCCTCCTCTCTGCCAACTGAAGAAAGGGTGAGAGAGAAAGAGAAAGAGAGAGAGAGAGAGAGAGAGAGAGAGGGAGAGAGAGAGGGAGGGAGAGAGGGAGAGAGAGGGAGAGAGGGAGAGAGGGAGAGAGGGAGTAAGAGAGGGAGAGAGAGAGGGAGAGAGAGAGAGAGAGGGAGAGAGAGAGAGAGAGAGAGAGAGAGGGAGAGAGAAAGAGAGAGAGAGAGGGAGAGAGGGAGAGAGAGAGAGGGAGAGAGAGAGAGAGAGAGAGAGAGAGAGAGAGAGAGCAGGAGGATCAGCTTTATAACAGACACAGGAAGCCGTCTGTTAACTTGACTCCACCGCCAGGTCAGGATAGAACAGGTCTGAGAGGACAGGAGGGACTTTCTTCAGCAGGATTTCCAAGAACATGTTCAAATAATGTTAATGTTCATTCGTCAGCTCATGTGAGAGGTCAGGAAGCATTCTTTCCAAGAATGGATACATCTATTCTACATCTCCCGGTTCCCCCAAAAGCACAAGCCTCGGAGATTCAGACGGGCGAGTCTGTCTCTCTCTCTGCCGTTCCCTCTCACCCCGGTTTGTGCTTCATATTTAACGCCCAAGCCCATTTCATTCAGGCCACGTCTGCTCCTTTGAAGTCAGAAATCCCAGTTCATAACCAACGTCTCTCGGCGGGAGGAGAAAGTCGTCTCCCTCTCTCTCCTGAAGAATCTGCGCTGCAGTGCAGGGACTTGTACAGAAAAATGTACCTACGGGCGAGATCTCCCTCTCCTGAAAAACCTCTGATGCACCCTCCGAGCACCCCCCCCCCCTCTCTCACACACTCACACACACACACACACACACACACACACACACACACACACACACACACACACACACACACACACACACACACACAGTCAGGAGAGGGAGGATGAGAGGGTTGTGAACATCAGGAAACGACCCCCTCAGTGCTGAACTGTGCCCCCCCCCCCCCCCCCCCACACTTCTGTAAAATCAGGTTAAGTTGGTCACATTACCGCTTAAGTTACCGTGACGTGACTATGCACCCTTCCTCCGTCACCTACTCCCGTTCCACGCTCTTAACATAACACACTTCCTCTCTCGCTACGCAGCTGACTGTGACCAAGCAAAGCTTCCTCTTAAGAGAGCCAAGGTTCTGATCAGACGATTCTGTTGGCTCCGTCTGATCCGAGCCGGCACCCAAGGTCAAGCGCCGCTGGTTCCTCGGTTTCGGGACGGGGAGCTGCTGGGTCCCTCCTCACACCCTCCGAACCAGGGCACGGTGGCGCGTCGACCACCCACCCCCAAAAAACACTCCGTCCAAACCAAGTCATCAAGAAGGCAACCACAGCTCACAACAGAGGAATGCTGTATTATGACTAGAGAATAACCGCTAGAACTGCTTAAACACCAAATTCCATAAACTATAAACATCAAATTATGTCGCAGAAGTGGTTTGAATGAGGCCCTGCCTGCCTTCACCGGACCTCAGCTGCCCGCTCAGCGCTGGCCTGACCTGGCCTGGCCCGGCCCACAGACCACTACAGACCTGGACTACAGACCTAGACTACAGACCCAGACTACAGACCTGGACTACAGACCTAGACTACAGACCTAGACTACAGACCTAGACTACAGACCTGGACTACAGACCTGGACTACCCTGGACTACAGACCTGGACTACCCTGGACTACAGACCTGGACTACAGACCTGGACTACAGACCTGGACTACCCTGGACTACAGACCTGGACTACCCTGGACTACAGACCTGGACTACCCTGGACTAGAGACCTGGACTACCCTGGACTAGACACCTGGACTACAGACCTGGACTACCCTGGACTACAGACCTGGACTACAGACCCAGACTACAGACCCGGACTACAGACCTGGACTACCCTGGACTACCCTGGACTACAGACCTGGACTACCCTGGACTACCCTGGACTACAGACCTGGACTACAGACCTGGACTACAGACCCAGACTACAGACCCGGACTACAGACCTGGACTATCCTGGACTATCCTGGACTACCCTGGACAACAGACCTGGACTACCCTGGACTACAGACCCAGACTACAGACCTGGACTACAGACCTGGACTACAGACCTGGACTATAGACCCAGACTACAGACCTGGACTACAGGCCGGCGTCTGAAACCGCAGCGTGGAGAGCCAGTCTAGACGCCCGCGGACGCGCTGGAGGAGCCAGCTGAGCCGGCCAGGAGGGAGATGGACAGTCTGGGACGGACTTTTCTCAGCCTCCACATTCTGTGGTTGACGACGACGCGGGTCTCAGAGGGTAAAACTCAGACATGCTCACTCTTAAATACACATAATCACTGTTCAGCTCACACACACACACACGCACGCACGCACACACGCACACAAACCAGAACAGACACTTGCTCACGCATGCACATACTCACACATACACACACAGTTACACTAGCAAACACTCTCAAACACAGACGCAAAACGACACAAACATACAGTACCCGCATAGACACCACACGCACGCAAGCACGCACGCACACACGCACACACACACACACACTGTGTGTTTGGGCTGAACTCACCAATCAACTCTCCTTTTCTAAATCTCTCCCCTGCTTCCTCCCCTCTTTCCCTCCAGTCACCCTCCTCCTCCCTCCCTCCCTCCTCTCCCTTTTCACTCTCCCCCTCTCATCCTCCTCTCTCTCTCCTCCTCTTCCTCCCTCTCTCCGCCATGCTATAATTAAGGTCATTACAGTAAGTCTTCAGAAGGCTTTCCTCTGCCATCATGCTGTAATTTGATGTTGCCTCCTGGCTCTACTCTTTATTAAAAGATAAAGGCATACTTTCCTCCCAAGGATTCTCTTATATGTGGTCGCCCCTTTTTTCTCCTTGCTTCTTTTAAGTGTGTGTGTGTGTGTGTGTGTGTGTGTGTGTGTGTGTGTGTGTGTGTGCGCGCTGGAAGGACATTATTTACATTCTAGTCGCTGCAGTGTGCAGGCTGCTGTTGGGTCGATTTAAAGCTTGTCTCGTCTAGTCTACCAGACGAGAAGTATTTGAAATTATTGTTCCAATCAAGTTTTTTTTTCTTCATATATATTTTGTATTCTTTGTTGAACCAGAGAAAAAATCACATTGAGATTTACATCATTGCAAGTGAGCAAGAAAGCAGCATACATAATTTCAGACATTCGATACAACAGCAATACAGCACATAAGGTACATCAACAGATTAAAAAATAACCCCCCCAAAAAACAGAAAAGATCTCAAAAGAACAGGCTTCCTAATTTTTGGTATAAAAACGACAAAGTCCAACATTAATAAAGAGTATAACTCTCAACATGAACCATCCTCCGCATGGTCTCCAAGCGCCACACCTTAGAAACGTGCATTCTTATGTCATCAGCTCTCCAACCCGGGCTTGATCAGTTGGCATAACATGATCAAGTTGCGGGTCATTTTGCAAGATTTTCCAATCAATCAATCAATCAATGCTTTATTTTTATAGCGCATTTCATACACAGAGGCAACACAATACGCTCATACCTCATGTCTGCAAAATAATTATTACTTATACAACGGATACGAGCTGATATTCTTCACACCCAGTCATGATCAATGTTCTCTCACATCGCAATGAAACTACTGACCTGAACACAAGCACAACATTTAGCCTATATTGGCCACAATGTCGATTTAATGACAGCATAGCACTGCGACTTGCACTACACCTTTACTCTTCAGAGCTACGCCCATTCTCCTCCACCAATAACACAACGAGGTCAGCGGGGCCAAGCGCAGCCTCCAGCAGCCTCCTCTGGGCTGGTGACCCCCAGCCTCATCCCTCGCTCATCCCTCCTCTCTGGGCTGGTGACCCTCAGCCTCATCCCTCCTCTCTGGGCTGGTGACCCTCAGCCTCATCCCTCCCTCATCCCTCCTCTCTGGGCTGGTGACCCCCAGCCTCATCCCTCCTCTCTGGGCTGGTGACCCCCAGCCTCATCCCTCCCTCATCCCTCCAGGTCAGAGCAGGGACTCAGAGACTACACAGCAGACACTCAACAGAGAGAAACACCACACACACGCACACGCACACACACACGCACGCATTTCAGCGTTTGTGACGCCCCCTCCCGCTCAGCTCGGCCGGAGCCCTTTACCAGAGGAGAGGAAACTTCAGCGACACTCAAAACTTTTTCTTTTTCCGTGGAGGTACAACAAGTTTCTGAAACGCGTAACAACCCACTTGTGCTGCAGCACCAGCAGAGGGTGCGCCGGCGAGGCCCAGGTCTCCGGACGCTCTGGGTGAACGCTGCGCTGAGTCAGCGAACCTGGAGAGGGAGGAGTCACTTCAACCAGTCACCAACCACCACCACCACCACCACCACCACAGTCATTAACATCACCATGAGGAGCATGGTTTAATAATATTACACTGGAGATGAACATGGTCATGGTCATTAATAATATTACACTGGAGATGAACATGGCCATGGTTTAATATTACAGAGGAGGTGAACATGGTCATGGTTTAATGATATTACTGGAGATGAACATGATCATGGTTTAGCCTAATAATATTACACTGGAGATGAACATGGTCATGGATTCATATTATTATACTGGAGAGGAACATGGTCATGGATATACTGGAGAGAAACATGGTCATGGATTAATAATATTATACTGGAGAGGAACATGGTCATAGTTGTTACCTCCTCCCCAGTGACAGCGCAGGACGAGAGGTAATGTTTTCGGTGACCATCCATACATCCGTCCATCAGCAGGATTACGATACGCAAAAACTATTGCACAGATTTTCCTGAAACTGGGTGGAGGG
>NC_140239.1:11332228-11369728 GCF_949987555.1 Borostomias antarcticus | reverse complement strand
CACTACAACTGAAACACACCTCTAAAAACACTACCGTTCACCACTACACCTGGAACACACCTCTAAAAGCACTACCGTTCACCACTACAACTGAAACACACCTCTAAAAACACTACCGTTCACCACTACACCTGAAACACACCTCTAAAAACACTACCGTTCACCACTACACCTGAAACACCTCTAAAAACACTACCTACCGTTCACAACTACACCTCTAAAAACACTACCGTTCACCACTACACCTGAAACACACCTCTAAAAACACTACCGTTCACCACTACACCTGAAACACCTCTAAAAACACTACTGTTCCCCAGTACACCCTAAAAAACACCTCTAAAAACACTACTGTTCACCACTTCACCTGAAACACACCTCTAAAAACACTACCGTTCACCACTACACCTGAAACACACCTCTAAAAACACTACCGTTCACAACTACACCTGAAACACACCTCTAAAAACACTACCGTTCACCACTACACCTGAAACACACCTCTAAAAACTACCATTCCACTGAGTCCAGAAAAGAAGAGGAGAAGATAGAGGAGCAGGAGGAGGATAAGACAGACAGACGGGAGGGGGAAGAGAAGGAGGCGGAGGAGGATTGAAGCTCCACCAGCTGTATAGTGCACTACTGTATTGAGATAGGAGGGGGTCATTACGGTGAGGGCTAATTAAAGGGCTATTCCACACTGTCATTTTTCTCTAATCTCCCTTTCCCTTGAAGCTGGCCTGGGGGCGGAGTCTCTGCTCGCCTGGAGAGACACGCCTCCTCCTCCCTCTGGTCTGGCTTTGTAATGCTAGATCTATAGTAGAGGAGCTGATGATGACGGTGATGATGATGCTGCTCCCTGAGCAAACAGAGGATCAGGGCAAGACTCAGCCCTACCTAAACTAGAGCGCAGCCCTCCCCTACTCCCCCCCCTCTCCTCCTCCTCCTCCTCTTCCTCCTGCTGCTGAGAGGACTGAGTTCTCATTTCTTGCAGGTGATTGTGGGTGCGGAAGAAGATGGAGGAGAGGGGGAGGAGGAGGTGGTAATGGAGGAAGAGGAGGAGGAGGAGGAGAAGGAGGAGGGGGAAGAGGAGGAGAAGAAGGAGGGGGAAGAGGTGAACCTCTGAGCCAGGGAAACAGGACAGCTAAATCTTTAATTAAACGAACAGGGTTGATAACCCGGCCTTATCAACAGCAGACATCTTAACTGCCAGTCTGAAGTCACCAGTGTGGGGAGGACAGGTGGGGGGGTGGGGGGGTTTGGTGACTGGGTTCAGCTGGTTCGTGAGGAGCACAGGGAGAGCAGGATACCTGGGGAAGGTGATACGGCCTGGGTAGGGAGGAGCAGGTCAGGTTTCCCCAACAGCCTCCTTGGGTGGATAACATCATCATGCCCCAGCCACAACGCCACCCCTCGCCCAGATGTTCTCCAAGCACACCCTCCTCGCCCAGACGTTCTCCAAGCACACCCTCCTCGCCCAGACGTTCTCCAAGCACACCCTCCTCGCCCAGACGTTCTCCAAGCACACCCTCCTCGCCCAGACGTTCTCCAAGCACACCCTCCTCACCCAGACGTTCTCCAAGCACGCACTCCTCGGCCAGACGTTCTCCAAGCACGCACTCCTCGCCCAGACGTTCTCCAAGCACGCACTCCTCGCCCAGACGTTCTCCAAGTACGCCCTGGTCACTATGCCCCCCCCCCCCCCCCACCCACACAGCTACCAGGTGTACCTTCAGTTACCGGCACGCCATGCCAGAAACAGATACCTGCCGCTGAGAGCAGACAGCACGCTGCTGTTGAATGTTAATCCTTACAACAGCTTACTTAAGTCACACCTAGAAACGGTGCATGCGAGCAGGACACATTTGGTGTTGTTGTCATTCGTTAGGTCGAGAGCTTCACGCCAGTCCAAATCCTGTGTTTCTGTGACCTTCCTCCCATATCGAGATACGGACGTTTCATTTTCAAAAAGATGAATGGGGGTGAATGGGCGGCTGTGTTTGGGCGGCCCGTGGATCCCCCCCGTGGTTCTGATCAGCTCCGTGGGTGCTAATTCGGCCCCTGCTACGTCCCTCCCCCGAGTTTGATGAAAATCGGTCTGGTAGTTTGTGCATAATCCTGCTAACGGACAAATAAATAAACCAACACATGCCGCTGAAAACATTACCTATGTAATGATAATGGTAATGATGCATCCGAAATTTGCTACTGCCTAGCTGTAAGTATGGTAACCAGGATCAATCGGTGGCTCTGAGTCGGCCATCTTTGACCTGACCTAAATGAGTCACGAGTAGCTTCCCACCTCTGGTACAACAAACTGGACTGGACTGACAACACTGAGGCCCTCTTCAGGAAAGAACAGAGCAGACTGTTCTTCCTCAGGAGGCTCAGGTCCTTCGATGTGTGTAGCAGACTGCCCCGGATGTTCTACCAGTCTGTGGTAGCAGCACACCGTTGCCGTGGCCTGCTGGGGAAGCAACACCAGGTCTGGGGAGACAAACAAACTGAACAAGCTAGTGAGGCGGGCCGACTCCATCGTTGGGCAACAACTGGACAGCCTGGAATCTGGCAGAGAGGAGGATGAGGGACAAACTGGAGTCTATCCTAGACAACCACTCCCACCCCCTCCATGGTGAGCTGTGGCAGATAGGGAGCACCTTCAGCCACAAGCTCCTCCCACCCAGGTGCAACACAGAGCGGATCAGATGTTCCTTTGTGCCAGCAGCCATCATACTGTATAACAGTGCCTGAGCATTCCTGAGTGTTGTGGAGGTGTGCATGTATGTATATATATATATGAGTATTACTATACACATCTATACAGTCTGGATGTATGTACTGTATGTAAATATATATTCTATAATTTACACATGCTCTATGTATGGATGTTTATCCCTTGTTCTTTTAATGCTTATTCACTACTATGTATTCTGTATTCTGCATTTCCAACCCTTTTCTCTTATTTTCCTCTGCTGAAATGCTAAATTTCCTCCTACAGGAATTATTAAAGTTCATATACAGTATATCTGGTGTTATATACAGAAGGCACAGACACACACACACGCATGTGCACACACACACACACACACACACACACACACACACACACACACACACACACACACACACACACACACACACACACACACACACACACACACACACACACACACACACAGGCTTGGATGGAACAGTGGACCAGAGCAGGTGCTTCAGAGGGGGTGTGGGAGGGATGAGTGGGCGATCTTGTCTGATCTCCTCAGATCTAAGCAGCTACTGGTTCACCAGTTATTTCTGGCTAAGAGACAAATACAACTTTCAAAGTTCATGTGCAGAACATATTCCTGCAAAACCTACCTAACTAGTCTACCACAGATAAAACCTACCAGAGCTGTGTATCTACCACAGATAAAACCTACCAGAGCTGTGTATCTACCACAGATAAAACCTACCAGAGCTGTGTATCTACCACAGATAAAACCTACCAGAGCTGTGTATCTACCACAGATAAAACCTTCCAGAGCTGTGTATCTAACACAGATAAAACTTACCAGAGCTGTGCATCTACCACAGATAAAACCTACCAGAGCTGTGCATCTACCACAGATAAAACCTACCAGAGCTGTCTACCACAGATAAAACCTACCAGAGCTGTGTCTACCACAGATAAAACCTACCAGAGCTGTGTGTCTACCACAGATAAAACCTACCAGAGCTGTGTCTACCACAGATAAAACCTACCAGAGCTGTGTCTACCACAGATAAAACCTACCAGAGCTGTCTACCACAGATAAAACCTACCAGAGCTGTGTGTCTACCACAGATAAAACAGAGCTGTGTCTATAGAACCACAGGTAAAACCTACCAGAGCTGTCTCCAGTTCTACTTCCTAACCCTAACCCTAGACCACAGCTGTGTTTCAGACCCCACTATGCGAGAGGCCGTCGAGGAATTGATCTGAAATAAATCAATGTAGAATAAAGAGAAGAGAGAACTCCCTCCGCTTTCTTCTCCTCCCCTTTCATTCTCCCTCCCTCCCTCCCTCCCTCCCTCCCTCCCTCCCTCCCTCCCTCCGGCCCTGAGTCTTGCTCTATTCCCCCCCTCATCCCCCCGTCTTAAGTCCCCAGGGCTCCTTTCTTCTCTGTGTTAAATAGCGACCCGAGCTGTGAAGTCTAATAATGGTCATTTTGCCTCCCATTGAACCCTGGGTAATTCTGCCCTGCCGACGGCTCACTTTGAGCCACATGACACAAGGAGCTTCCCAGTGACCATGGCAACCAACTCAGTGGGATCTCTGGGCACTGTGAGGAGGTGATTTAGGAGGGGGAGGCGGGGGGAGGCCGGGTCTGCCGACCACCAAAAAACAATAACCGCCACGACGGGTGGAATCGTCCAATGGGGAGAGGCCGATCCTCGCTAGGGGGATGTTTGGTGACAGACACCCCACCAGGAAGGGAGATGATATCAGCGAGCGGAGGAGTACACAAACATGTAAGGAGAGAAGAGGACGCAGGCCTCTGGACGCTCCATGCTTCACAAGCTTTTTTTTCTCTCTTATTCTCTCTCTTTGTCTCAGCCCCCTCCTCCTCCTCCTCCTCTTTTCTTCTCTTTCTCTCGACCCCCCTCCTTCTTCTCCTCCTCCTTCTCTCTTCTCTCTCTCTCACTCTCCCCTCCTATTTTCTCTGTGTCTATCCCTGCCGTCATGGTGTGGCAGTGTTTGTGTGATGTGCACAGAGAGGGGGGGGGGGGGGGGGGGTAGTGAGGGAGGGAGGGAGAAAGGGAGAAAGGGAGGTAGAGAGGATGATGATGATGAGGTTTGGTAGATCAACCTTGTTACAGACTGTCCTCTATCTGGATCAGGTCCATGCTGTTACAGACTGTCCTCTATCTGGATCAAGTCCATGCTGTTACAGACTGTCATATACTGTACTGTATATGGATCAGGTCCATGCTGTTACAGACTGTCCTATGATTCAGATTTAGCTGTTAAGATACTGTCCTACATCTGAACCAGATCCAAGCTGTTAGAGACTGTGCTACAGTTGTGATCAAATGTTTACATACAATTGTAAAGAATATGTATCATGTCAAGGCAGTCTTGAGTTTCCAATAATTTCTACAACTCTTATTTTTCTGTGATAGAGTGATTGGAGCACATCTTTGTTACACAAAATCATGACGTTTGTTTCTTTTATGAATTTATTATGGGTCTACTGAAAATGTGGTCAAATCTGCTGGGTCAAAAAAATACAAACTGCAATGTTAATATTTGGTTACAAGTCCCTTGGCCATTTTCACCTCTATTAGACGCTTTTGGTAGCCATCCACAAGCTTCTGGCAAGCTTCTGGTTGAACCTCTGACCACTCCTCTTGACAGAATCCGTGCAGTTCAGCTAAATGTTTTGGCTTTCTGACATGGACTTGTTTCTTCAGCACTGTCCACATGTTCTTGATGGGGTTTAAGTCAGGACTTTGGGAGGGCCATTCTAAAACCTTAATTCTAGCCTGATTTAGCCATTCCTTTGTCACTTTTGATGTGTGTTTGGGGTCATTGTCCTGTTGGAACACCCAACTGCTCCAAGTCCCAACCTTCTGGCTGATGATTTTACTTTCTGTAAAGCACCAGTTCCATTGGCAGCATAACAGGCTCAGAGCATACTACTACCACCACCATGCTTGACGGGAGGCATGGTGTTCTTGGGGTTAAAAGCCTTACCTTCTCTCCTCCAAACATATTCCTGGTCATTATGGCCAAAAGCTCAATTTTTGTTTCATCTGACCACAGCACTTTCCTCCAGAAGGCCTTTTCTTTGTCCATGTGATCAGCAGCAAACTTCAGTCAGGCCTTAAAGATCTAAACACATTGAATATATGTAGTTTACAAGGAACTTACTGTAAACAAAACCAGAAATTATAATTATTTTTATAAACTGAGTTCAATAAACTGAATGTGGTGGTCACCAGCTGTAGTCAATCATAATCACTTACAAGACATTAAGAGGCCATGCCACAAAGCTAATTTGATTGACACAACTTTGTACATCACCAAAATTGATAATTAATGTTGCTGTATGTATATTTTTGACCCAGCAGATTTGGTCACATTTTCTGTAGAAAAAAATTGAAAATGATGAAAATGATTTATTCAGACGTTTCTGATTAGCGGTCTTTACCAAATTCTTTTCTCCAAGACTATGGTGTGCATTTTCTCCTTTTTCCTTTTCCTCCCACATTTTCAATAGACCGATAATAATTCCTAAAAGAACCAAACTTCATGAATGTTTTTTGTAACAAAAGAAGTATGTGCTCAAATCACTCTATGACAGAAATATAAGAGTTGTAGAAATTATTGGAAACTCAAGATTGCCATGACATGCATGTTCTTACTGTAGCAAGTGTATGTAAACTTTTGACCACAACTGCATATCAGAACCAGTTGCACTCTCTGCATGCCTGGCATATAATCCCTCACTAAAGGAAATAGTAACTACTTTATCACAAGCATTTCTATACCTCAAACACCATATATAGCCATCAACAACTAACCCCTCGACCAAAAGCCAACACTACAGTTTCATCATTACCGTTTCAGTACCCCAGTTTAAGCACAACCGTTTCAGAACCACGGTTTCAGAACTAGTTTCAGAACTAGTTTCAGAACTACAGTTTCATCACAACAGTTTCAGGACTAGAGTTTCATTACAAGTTTCAGAACTACAGTTTCAGAACTACTGTTTCATCACGACAGTTTCAGAAATACAGTTTCAGAACTAGTTTCAGAACTACAGTTTGAGAGCTGCAGTTTCAGAACTACAGTCTCATGACTACACTATACGCAACTGTTTCAGTAACACAGTTAAGAACTACAGTTTCAGCATGACAGCGTCATTAGGGTGCTGAGAGCAGGCTGAAATCATGCCCCCAAGCCCTGGGCTGTGTTTAAACATTGAATAGAATATGCTGGAAGCAAAGATGGGAGAAAATTGTTCTGGTGACAATCTCCTCAAGATGTTCTGTCGATACGCACACCAATCAGACCAGCAGTGGTGTTGTTGGGAGTAAAAAGCTCCGACTGCTCAGCATCATCATGGGTAATCAATCTGCCTCGAGGCTTCACATGTTCTCTGTGATCATTCATCATACGCCCAGAACTACTGTTCTACACTGAAGAGAAAACTAGAGAGGGGAGAGCAAGAGAGAGAAAGAGAGAGAGAGAGAGAGAGAGAGAGAGAGAGAAAGAAAGATAACCAATACGAAATCAAAGTTTACCTCATCTTCCAGGCCATTGGGTTCATCCTACCCAGAAAGATAAACACACACACGCACGCACGCACGTGCTCCAAGGCCAACATGAAAGTGGGTGTACATCAGATCTGGTGCCAGGATGAGCCCTATAAAACACAATGGTACCTGTATTACAACTCTTTCAGTGGCAGAGCTACAGCACTGGCATGGCACTGGCCTTGGCATCAACTCTGACAACACCTTCCCCAGGTCAGGAGCTGTCAGCGAGTGTGTATGTGTGTATGTGTGTGTGTGAATACTGTATATACTGTAGCACCAGAGGGGAGAAATGTTAGTCTCCCCACACAGGCTCTGGGCCGTACCCTCGTCTGTCTGCTGCTGTTCTCCGTACCTCAACCTCACACTCGTCTGTCTGCTGCTGTTCTCTCTCTCTCTTTCATCTCTCTGTCCTTCTTTACATCTCTGTCTCTAACCCCTCACCCCCCCCCCTCCATCCCTCTCCCCCAGTCCTGGCAGTGAGGCCAGACACAGTCAGCTTCCAAACGCCACTTAGCTCTAAGGAGGAGCAGCTGTTTGGCGAGCCTGACCGACGGGCGATGCCAACTATGGGGGCAGAGAGAAGAGAGTCGGGAGCTCATCTGGTCACTGGGCACAGAGGTCTGTATGGCCAAGCGTAGTGTGTGTGTGTGTGTGTGTGTGTGTGTGTGTGTGTGTGTGTGTGGAGAGGCAGGGGTTGAAAGCTCAAGAGATGTTTCTGGTAAAGAGTATATGAGCCGGCAGCGCCAGTCTGGTGTTGGCTGGAGGTTTCTCACAGGAAGGTTTGGGACCTGCTGTGCTCTACAGACCTTCCGTTGACGTCATCACCGCTCGCTGCTGTCGTACTGTTGACATACCGCAGCAGCTGTCAACTAACTAGGGACGAGTGACCGCCTAGGTGACACTAGAGACGGGTGACCGCCTAGGTGACACTAGAGACGGGTGACCGCCTAGGTGACAGTAGCACTCGCGGACGCTTGCCAACTTCCCTTCGGGGATAAATAAAGTTGATATCCATCTAAGCGTTTTTACTGCGTAAGTTGAGATCTGGTGACAGGTTTAGAGCTCTCCCAGTCCTCTCTCTGCTAGCTAGCGCTGTGGAGCTATCTAGCTAACCTAGCTCATCTGGGTG
This sequence comes from Borostomias antarcticus, assembly GCF_949987555.1. Classification (NCBI taxonomy): domain Eukaryota; kingdom Metazoa; phylum Chordata; class Actinopteri; order Stomiiformes; family Stomiidae; genus Borostomias; species Borostomias antarcticus. The sequence continues at coordinate 11,361,315 of NC_140239.1, read as the reverse complement.
CAGCTAACCTATCTAAGAGATGCATACAGTAGCTCTTCACCGCGGACCTCTTCCTCTCCACCAAAGTGGAGGGGAGAAAGGTATCCCTGGTCCCAGATGATCTAGGTGAGCTAGATGCCTATACGGTATCATCAGTGTGGACTACCAACCCCTGCCTCCTGGGGCTAATACAATGACGGCAGCACGCCTTTTTACTGTCCTGAATAGGCTATGTCCCCCGCCCTGTTAGATGTGGTGGTGGCAGCGAATATTGGGTGAAATAAATATCTTTCTTGCTCTACGTCGGTGGTCAAGATATTTTATTTCATGGATGAACTGTTAGCTTCTCGTGGTATGCCGTTGTGGGCCAATCACTATAGCCTAGGGCACAGCTAATCGGCCTGGTAGGAGAGTAACTAGTACTCATAGGCGATTTCACCCTCTGAGGGGGGGCAACATTTTGACGTGAGAAAAAATAAACAGTTCTGCCGTCCCGTCCCGTCCCATCTATTTACAAAGAATGCCAGTTGTGAACAGTCCTATGCTAATAAGAAATCCGTATGACAATTCAATATGCACAATGCATCAAACTTCATCTAGACACCACAAGCATGTCAATATGACTTTATGACCGAGCACTAGGCCATACCCAACATCACAACATCAAACTGCAACTGTGCACGTAGCATAGCAGTGAGTGTAGGCTATCACACACACAGGCAGTCCTGCAGCCTTCGAAATAGGTCATTTCGAGTGGTAGCCTAGTTTAAGTAATAAATACACTTTTAAAATAAATGATGACCTAACACAAACTAATACAAACCACAATTATGTATTTAATAATAAATGTGTTAATTAGTATAAAAAATAAAAATAAAATATTATTTTATTTATTATTTTTTCTTCTTTTTTTTTTTTAAGAATTTGAGCAGAGTTGGGCTGGCCAATCGGGGGGGGGCACTTGCCCCCACTGCCCCCCATATAAAATCGCCCATGCTAGTACTAGTGTTGGTTTTGTATGGATCCACACCTCTAATCAAATGTTATTTTCTCTTCATATTGTGATGAAGCCATATACTGTGCTCAGCTAAATTAGCACACTAGGCGCGGCAGCCCCCAGTGTTAACATCAACATTATGGTCACGGGTAGCTGCTTCTGGGGTTTCCGAATAAGGTCTATAGTGCAGCGATGAAGGGTTTAGGGCTGTGTTTCAGGGTGCAGATATGATGTTTCAGGGTGCAGATATGATGTTTCAGGGTGTAGATATGATGTTTCAGGGTGTAGATATGATGTTTCAGGGTGCAGATATGATGTTTCAGGGTGTAGATATGATGTTTCAGGGTGAAGATATGATGTTTCAGGGTGTAGATATGATGTTTCAGGGTGTAGATATGATGTTTCAGGGTGTGGATATGATGTTTCAGGGTGCAGATATGATGTTTCAGGGTGTAGATATGATGTTTCAGGGTGTAGATATGATGTTTCAGGGTGTAGATATGATGTTTCAGGGTGCAGATATGAAGGATTTAGAGCTGTTTCAGAGTGTAGATATAAAGGTTTTAGGGGTGTGTTTCAGGGTGTAGATATGAAGGTTTTAGGGGTGTGTTTCAGGGGTTTATGGGTGTGTTTCAGGGTGTAGATATGAAGGTTTTAGGGGTGTGTTTCAGGGGTTTATGGGTGTGTTTCAGGGTGTAGATATGAAGGTTTTAGGGGTGTGTTTCAGGCCTGGTTCTTGGTCAGCAGAGAGACTATCCATGACTAACACAGTGTTTGGAACCTGCTAGTGTGCCAGCGCGATCTCTACAGGTCAAGGGTCACAGTTAGGGTCAAGGCCCTGTCCAGGAATAGGGAGGAGTGTGTGTGTGTGTGTGTGTGCGCGTGTGTGTGTATGTGTATGAAAAGGAAAGCCCTCATGCTGAGGCCTGTGCGACCGACAGATCCTCCACTTGAAAGTGGAGATATCATGCTGGCACGGTCACACAGGGCCAGCGGAGCCAACGCTGCCCCATGGCACGACTACATGGTTCTCCAGGGGGGAGAACCAATCCATGTGCCCTTATCTCTGTATAAATAAGATCAAGTCAAATGTAAAACACACATCCTCTATGCAACAGAACAATGCACTGTATTAAAGTGCATCACAACAACAACAACAACAATCAACAACAACAACAACAACGACAACAACAACGACAACAACATTACACTAAAGAAACATGTCTGGAAAACATCTAAACCTTCAGAGGCCTGTTACTGTTACTAGCTCTTTCCCAACCTTCCCAACCCTGTGGCAACCTCAACAACACAGGAACATCCATGAAAACCTCCAACCGAAACCCTTTCACTAATATGCTACAGTGCACTGACCGGGAGGGACTAACCGCTTTAGACTAAGTAAGTGATATTTAATTAGGTAGGTGTCTCCCAATCTGCCCCCTGGCTTTCCACGTCCCAGGAGAGCGGCTCTCCATGTGGCAGCATGCGGGGATGGTGGGGGGGGGGGTCAGAGGTCAACAGCCCTGAGGCTTTCACAGGAACCAGGCAGGAAGAGGCGGAAAAAACTGTGTACATTTTGTGGACTTGCAAGCTCTCTGCTGAGGCCTGCACACGCAACTTCAGAGGCTTGTATGACCCCCCCCCCCAAACCCTTCTCTTCCTTCCTTCCTTCCTTCCTTCCTTCCTTCCTTCCTTCCTTCCTTCCTTCCTTCCTTCCTTCCTTCCTTCCATCTCCCTAACCCTCCCTCCTCGTATCCTTCTCTAAACCTCACCTACTCATCCCTCTCTGTTCTTCAACCTCTTCCTGTCAGGGCGGCTGCCGGCAAAGATGGCCACCGTCTCTAGTTTCTAGGAATTCTAGGAGATTTTAACTCACGATGACGGAATCGCAGATTGGATCGTGATTAATTCTAGCTCCGGCTCGGGTCCCAGCGTAAACACATGCTTTTGTTGATTTACCCACAATGCCCCTGAACACCAGAGCCCGTCCCACAGGCAGACAGGCCCAGGAGGAGATGGGGTCCAGACAGAGAGGAGGGTCCGGGGTTTAGAGAGAACAGACGGCCCGCAGCGCGAGGTTCAGACAGGGGGCAGTGGGGGGCAGATGGGGGATTTGGGGGGCGGGTCTGGGGGAAGTGGGGTCAGTCTGGGCGTGAGGGGCTCAACCACGCTAGTAGGGGTTGGCACAGGAAGGGGCACAGTGGGCAGAGACAACCGTCTGGCCAAGCAGAAGTGGCCCAGCGCCCCGACGGGGGGTCTGTCAAGATGCAACAATAGCCCCCACCCTCCCCCCCACCCCCACCCCCCTCTCTAATTATAGATCTGGCTCTCGAACCAGGAAGTTCCCCTCCCTGTTTTTGCCAAGTGTTCTAATGAGGTGACGGCCTGTCATGCTGGCTCCATCACTTCCACAACAACACTGCACCCGGACACTGCTCCAAACCAAAAATGCCCCCCCCCCTCCGCCTTTTACCAGAGCAAAACAACCCTGCTAACGCTCAAATGCTAACTCCCAAGCTAGAATAAACATCCGGCGCCTTAATGCTCCTAAAACACCCTGCACAGACATCATCATGCAGACAGTACAGAGGAATAAAATTGACCTCGGAGAGAAGAGTACCTATTAAGAGTATCTATTAGAGTAACTATTTAGAGGCGCACTTGAGAAAGATGCTCCTTAGTGGTTGAGTGCTGCTCTGTGTGCAACGTCACGTGAACCGTGAAAGGCTAGCTAGGCTAGCTAGTGCTAACCGTCTCAGGAGAAAGTATACTATTAGCATGTCTACACAGCACAAAAGGTTCCTTAAATTATGAATGGCTGTCCTCCTTCTGTCAGCAGAGAGAGACACACACACACACACACACACACACACACACACACACACACACACACACACACACACACACACACACACACACATACACCATAACTAAGGACGCCGGTGCAACCCATTAGGAAAAAACACTTCATTAAAGCATGAAAACATACCACTCTGCATCTCTAAAGGGGACTGGTGAAGAAGGAGAGGGAAGGAGAGAGAGAGGGAGGGAGGGAGAGAGAGAGAGAGGGAGAGAGAGAGAGAGAGGGAGGGAGGGAGGGAGAGGTGAGGTGAGAGACAAGAGAGGGATTCAGTCGTTCTTCATCCCATCATTCCCTCGGAGCCAGTAGAGGTGAAAAAAAAAAAAATAGAACCAGCCTAGTGTGAGCAGTTGCCTCGGCAACTGCAGGGGATCACAGATAAATAACACCAACAATGTTTTAATTACTAAGGAGAGTGAGAGAGAGAGAAAGAGAGAGAGAATGAGAGAGAGAGAGAGAGAATGAGGGAGAGAGAGAGAAAATGAGAGAGAGAGAGGGCAAGAGAAAGAGAGAGAGAGGGTAAGAGAAGAGAGAGTAAGAGAAAGAGAGAGTAAGAGAAAGAGAAAGAGAGAGAGGGAGAGAAAGACAGAGAGAGAGGGAGAGAAAGAGAGAGAGAGAGAGAGAGAGAGAGAGAGAGAGAGAGAAAGGGTAAACTGCTAAACTGTCTCTGTCTGTGCTGTTCAGATCTCTCCCCAGGTGTGGAGGAGATCTCTTGATGCGGCATCTGGATCAGGCGCCTGTATGGAGGGGATCAGCTCAGCTCAGCTCAGCTCGCCAACATCAACACCCAGTCCCTGAGTCCCCAAGTCCCAGAGTCCCTGTCCATCCTGCTCTCACCATCCCACCATCTCCCTGCTCAGAAACCCTCCTGCTTGATGGCCGTGCCCCTCCCTGCCCTCAGCGTCCAGCAGCTGGCCTCCGCAGCCTCCTCCTGGCCTCCACCTGGCCTCCACAGCCTCCTCCTGGCCACATCCTCCTCAAGGGCTCCACAGCAGTAGTCCAAACACCGTCCACCCTCCTTCTTCAGAGAGACAACCCCCCCCCCCAACAGAAGGTCTAGAGCAAGTAGGGTGGCAAAATCTGGGAATATTCGCAAGGAATTTATGGAAATTTACATGAAGAAACTGGAAAACAGAATTTATTCCCGTTAATTCCCATAAATATCCAGTTTATTCCCGTCAATACCCATTCATTCATGGTGACTATTCCTGGAATTTTGCAACCCTAACAGGCAGACTCGGACAGAGAGACAGAGACAAGGAGAGGGAGGGAGGGAGAGAGAGAGAGAGAGAGAGAGAGAGAGAGAGAGACAGAGAGAGAGAGAGAGAGAGAGAGAGAGAGATAGGAGACAGCGAGAGAGAGAGGGAGAGAGAGAGAGAGAGGGAGAGAGAGATAGGAGAGAGCGAGAGAGAGAGTTCTGGTGAGTACCATTGTGGTTCTGGTTGCATTACCTTTCCCAGGACAGTGAGGCAGCTGGGGTCCAGTTCCGGCTGCTCCAGCTTGACCACGCCCACCCAGCCGTACTCGTACAGGTCCTCCTCGTCGTTGTTGTTGCACAGGCCCAGCGGGTGCATCTGGAAGAGCACAGCATAGGGTTAGCACAGGGCTAGCACAGGGTTAGCACAGGGCTAGCACAGGGTTAGCACAGGGCTAGCACAGGGTTAACATAGGATTAGCCCAGGGTTAACACAAGGTTAGCACCACAGAGATGGTTAACACAGGGTTAACTCCAGAGAGATGGTTAACACAGGGTTATAACACCACAGACGATTCTTTCATACTTTTATCCCCAGTACATTATTTTAAGCGTTTGTTGACGCTAAGACACCTTTATGTTCTAAAGTAAACTGTAGGATAATGTCACAGAGGGCTGGTCAGTAAACTGTAATAGCATTGGTAAAGTAATGGAATAGCATCCATCCCTCCCTCCCTCCCTCCCTCCCTCCCTCCCTCCCTCCCTCCCTCCATCGTTGGTCAGTTATGACAGCAGTGCCATGGAGTCAATCGTATCTAGTCCATGCAAAAAACAACAACAACAGGACCATTATTACATCAGAACTCTCAGCGCGCTCAGGTCACACGGCCGGTATCCATCCGTCTGCATTCCTCCCTGACATGCGGAGGGAAACCACGTGTGACGGTTCAGTGTGTCGCAACACCCGGCTACGTGCCTCGCCACATGAAAGGGCCCAGGTTGCGGGGGGCTAGTCTCTGCTGGATACCCCCCCCCCCCCAACCATTAGCTGATAATCCACTTGTCACCTATTTTCTCTAGCGAACGGTAGAAAGCACACGGTGAGAGCCTCGGAGTGGGGAATGTGAGCAGCGCCATGCTGAATCACTCCACTCATCGACAGTTCATGATGCAGAGTTGGTATCTGCTCAGATGGACTCAGGAAGTTACAAACGAGCATTGGGCTCGTTGAAAGAGACGGCTGGGTTACTGCAGGCTCACCTCCTCCTACCTGCGACCTGTTACAGGGATTATTATTATCATGACGGCCCTGTTTATGCTATATATAAACTATATCAAGTTGATTAAAGGGATGGTAAGACCAGCTTAGCTGCTTCACATTTCAACGCATTTAAAGGGATTGTCATTCACATCATTTATTGTACTGTGTATTTGCAGAGAGCCCACAGTTCAGTCTGGATGGATGGATGGATGAACATATTCTATATTTCACACATGCTGTATGTAAGTACTCCATGATTTGACTATGCTACTATGCATATTCTGTAGTGTATTTCCAACCTTTTCTGTTATTTCCAACTACTGAAACACCAAATTTCCTCCAAGGGGGGTTATTAAAGTGTATATATATATCCATCTACTGTGTGTTTGGCAGAGAGGCCAGGGTTCTGTAACATACAGTAGGTCTGTAGAGAACCAGGGGTTCTGTAACGTAGGTCTGTAGAGAACCAGGGGTTCTGTTAGACGGTCCTGGCAGATGTGCTCATTAGACCTCAGCCTTGGTCTCGTCTGTCCCCCAGGGACACATCAGAGTCACCGCTGCTCATCTGTCATGTTCTACACAGGAACACCGAGAAGAAAACACCAGAGAGAGAGAGAGGGAGGGAGGGAGGGAGAGAGAGAGAGAGAGAGGGAGAGGAGAGAGAGAGAGAGAGAGAGAGAGGGAGAGAGAGAGAGGGAGAGAGAGAGGGAGAGAGAGAGAGAGAGGGAGAGAGAGGGATAGAGAGAGAGAGAGAGAGAGGGAGAGAGGGAGAGAGAGAGAGCGCGGGAGAGAGAGGGAGAGAGAGGGAGTGAGAGAGAGAGAGAGGGAGAGAGAGGGAGAGAGAGGGAGAGAGAGGGAGAGAGAGGGAGAGAGAGAGAGGGAGAGAGAGGGAGAGAGAGGGAGAGAGGGAGAGAGAGAGAGAGAGGGAGAGAGAGAGAGAGAGAGAGAGAGAGGGAGAGAGAGAGGGAGAGAGAGAGGGAGAGAGAGAGAGAGAGAGAGAGAGAGGGAGAGAGGGAGAGAGGGAGAGAGGGAGAGAGGGAGAGAGAGGGAAAGAGAGAGAGAGAGAGGGAGAGAGAGAGGGAGAGAGAGAGAGGGAGAGAGAGAGAGAGAGAGGGAGAGAGAGAAGGAATGACAGAAAGAGACCTAGTCTCTATCCCAATAACCCCCCCTTCCAATGACCCAGCTTCATGGCGCCTGGTGTCCTACCCCCCCACTTCTGCCTATGACCCCAGATACCGAGGGAGGGGAGGGGGGGGGCAGAGTTGAGGGTCACGTGTACAAACAGCCGGAGGACGGACCAGCAGAGGAATGCGGGTCGGGGGGCCTGGCTGCCTGGGAGGTGAGGGGAGAATGAGGAAGTAGTTAACACCACAGCGGTCAGTCGTCCAGGAGTAGCCGGTAATGGTCAGTAACATTAGTAGTCTGGATGGTAACGGTCAGTAACATTAGTAGTCCGGATGGTAACGGTCAGTAACATTAGTAGTCCGGATGCATGATATATCGGCAATCATATCTGTATCGGCCGATGTTAAATCATTTTTAAATATATCGGTATCGGTCCGATGTGGAAAACAGGGCCGTTGTGGACAGACGCTAATTATTTCTGGCCACGCACGCACACGCACACACAGGCAGTCAGGCACACACACAAAGTGTTGCCTTTCAGGAAAATGGTTGCTTTAGAAAATGCCTTAATAGCTATTTGAGCACAAAGGAAGTTTGTCCCTGGAACACGTTCAGCCTTCCTCCCCAGAGTTACAGCTCGTCTCAGAACACACTCAATAAAACAGCACTGATCAACCCCAGAGGGAACATAAAGCTAGCATCTTTCACAACAACACAACCCTTCAGAACAACCAACGGTCCAACATGGACACACTCCAGGTTATACACCACACCACTCACATGCAGGCGATGGGAGGGAGGGGGGGCAAGTTCAGGAGGGGTGGGGGTGACAGAGAAGATGCCCCTCCCGCTAACTACAGGCTTACAGGGCCAATTCCAATGTACCTGTACTGGTTATATATGGCGAATAAACGTTCAATTCAATTCTGTTCTATTCTATTCTATTCTATCTTTAACGTTCATGCTGCTGTCACCCTGCTATTCCCTGCTCAGTAAGTGTGTGTGGGTGATTGTGTGGTAGCTAGCTATCCTTAAGCCTCTGGCTAGCATGATGAGAGAGGGAGAGAGAGAGAGAGAGGGAGGGAGGTAGGGAGAGAGGGAGGGAGGTAGGGAGAGAGGGAGGGAGAGAGGGAGGGAGAGGTGAGCATTACACACAGATCTGGGATGATCATTTGAGAGCATTCTCTCCTCGAGTCTGCAGAGAGCAGCCAGATGAGCGAGGGAGAGGGAGAACAGGGGAGAGAATGAGAGAGGAGATGAAAGAAGACCTTCACCTCACTCCTCCATTCTAGCTGGACCATAGAAGCATGTCCAGCTGAGCTACGACCCAACGAGGAGCAGAGATATCTCTGTGACAGTACGTGTGACCCAACAGAGATATCTCTCTTCTCTGAGGTCCAGTACGTGTGACCCAACAGAGATATCTCTCTTCTCTGAGGTCCAGTACGTGTGACCCAACAGAGATATCTCTCTTCTCTGAGGTCCAGTACCTGTGACCCAACAGAGATATCTCTCTTCTCTGAGGTCCAGTACGTGTGACCCAACAGAGATATCTCTCTTCTCTGAGGTCCAGTAGGTGTGACCCAATTGAACTGGGTTAAACCCCCTCCTCAGTATAGAGTGTGTGAGAGGTGGTGAGTGTGTGTGAGAGGTGGTCAGTGTGTGTGAGAGGTGGTCAGGGACGTTCAGGCCAGATGACCCCGGGGTCAGACCCAGCGTGGGCAGCTCGAGGGGGAATGAAAGCCACACCGACAAGCGACACAGTGACAGCTGTCACAGATGCATAGAAGAGGATATTTAGGATTTCAAAGTGGCGCCTTAATAAACACTCAGATGGGGGCCTGGACACCAGACACCCAACCACCATGGAGGGGACGGGGGGAAAGGCCTTCTCAACCAATGGGAGCGGACCAGGAAGTGGTGTGTGTGTGTGTGTGTGACCTCTCTATCTTGATGTGTCAGCCTGGTGAGCGTGGGGGGGGGGGGGGGGGGGGGCAGTTGGGGCTCCGGGGGCCGGAACACTGGGCCATTGTACTGCGCGCCCTCGCACTCCCAAACAACCTGTCTGGTTGTTGTTGTTGTTGACGTTGTTGTTTTAGAGGCCGGCCTCTAAAACTATTAGATCTGGTGCATGGAGGCAGGGCAGGGTGTAGAGGTTGCTGGTTGATATCCTTGGGTGTGACAGACAGGGAGGACAAGGGGGTGGTTTAGATGATTTGGATCGGAGCTCTTTGGAATTTGGGTCGCCGTTTCAGCACACAGTCACACACACACACACACAGAGGAATTTGTGTGCGCGCGCACACACACACACACACATACACACACACACACCAGTGCACGTCCCCCTGTGTGCACTTCCAACTAAGCAAGATGTCCTCAGCAGGCCACACACACACACACACACACACACACACACACACACACACACACACACACACACACACACACACACACACACACACACACACACAGGTCCTGCCCAGTGCCCACCACAACACCCCTCTCCTGTTCCTTCCTCCGTCTCGTCTCCCCTCCTCTCCCCTCTCTCCTCCCCCCCCCCCCCGCCCGCCCACAGGGTATTCCCTCTTCCCGGCCCCGCCCCTCCCCTGCCCAGCCCCTCCCCTGCCCCCCTGTGGGGAGGCCCAGTTTCACATGGGTATCTGCTTACACAGGACCCCCCTCCCCCCACGTCTCCCCACTCCCCCCATGCCCCCCCCTCCTCCCTCACACAGGACTCGCTCTCAATGACATCATTGAAGGAGATCTGAACTCCACCTGTCACTCAAACCCAACCCCTCCCCCACCTGCTTTGCACCTCTGACTGGAAAGTTATCTCTCTTCTTCTTGTTCTTCTTCGCGTTGCAGCGAGGGAAAAACATCCACGGATTCAAGTTGTTCAGCGAGGATATCAACCAGCAACCTCTACACCCTGCCCTGCCTCCCCCGCAGCAGACCTAATGGTTTTAGAGGCCGGCCTCTAAAACAACAACGTCAACAACAACAACAACCAGACAGGTTGTTTGGGAGTGCGAGGGCACGCAGCACAATGGCCCAGTGTTCCGGCCCCCAGAGCCCCAACTGCCCCCCCCCCCCCCCCCCCACGCTCACCAGGCTGACACATCAAGATAGAGAGGTCACACACACACACACACACACACACACACACACACACACCACTTCCTGGTCCACTCCCATTGGTTGAGAAGGCCTTTCCCCCCGTCCCCTCCATGGTGGTTGGGTGTCTGGTGTCCAGGCCCCCATGTGAGTGTTCATTAAGGCGTCCTCTTCTATGTGTCGCTCGTCGGTGTGGCTTTCATTGACCCTCGAGCTGCCCACGCTGGGTCTGACCCCGGGGTCATCTGGCCTGAACGCCCCTGACCAGCTCTCACACACACTCACCACCTCTCACACACTCTGCTTTAACCAGCTACGCCGCCCGAAAGCTAGCGGTTCGATGGCGTGGGTGGGCGGTGTTTATACTGAGGAGGGGGTTTAACCCAGTTTAATTGGGTCACACCTACTGGACCTCAGAGAAGAGAGATATCTCTGTTGGGTCACACGTACTGGACCTCAGAGAAGAGAGATATCTCTGTTGGGTCACACGTACTGTCACAGAGATATCTCTGCTCCTCGTTGGGTCGTAGCTCAGCTGGACATGCTTCTATGGTCCAGCTAGAATGGAGGAGTGAGGTGAAGGTCTTCTTTCATCTCCTCTCTCATTCTCTCCCCTGTTCTCCCTCTCCCTCGCTCATCTGGCTGCTCTCTGCAGACTCAAGGAGAGAATGCTCTCAAATGATCATCCCAGATCTGTGTGTAATGCTCACCTCTCCCTCCCTCCCTCCCTCCCTCCCTCCCTCCCTCCCTCCCTCTCTCTCTTTCTCTCCCTCTCTCATCATGCTAGCCAGAGGCTAAAGGATAGCTAGCTACCACACAATCACCCACACACACTTACTGAGCAGTGAACAGCAGGGAGACTGCAGCCTGATGTAAAAGATAAAAGAGAATATAATAATAAATATAATAATAATATAACAGAACAGAATAGAATACTATAACAGAACAGAATAAAATAGAATAGAATATAAAGTTTATTCGCCATATACAACCCCGCTGGAAGTGGTTCACCGGCTGCTGATTCAGGTGGTTCACCAGTCTCTGATTCATGTGGTTCACCAGCCGCTGATTCAAGTGGTTCACCAGCCTCTGATTCATATGGTTCACCAGCTGCTGATTCAAGTCGTTCACCAGCCTCTGATTCATGTGGTTCACCAGCCGCTGAGTATTTGTGCTCGTTTTGCCTGGCCTTTTCTACATCTCCTCATCTCACAAGAAGATAGAAAAAAAACATCCCTCATTCAGTAGAAATGTGAAGAAATGCTCAAGACAGGGGGTCTTTCTCCCCCCACCCTCTCCCTACCTCCCTACCTCCCTCCCCAGCCCCTCCCCAACGGCAGAGACCTGATTTGGGTTGGTAATGGGATCAAAACAGGCCCTACTTCTGGAAACTCTTTCTAGTTTCTCCCTCTCTTTATCTCTCTCTCTCTCTCTCTAACACACACTTGCTCGCGCGCGCACACACACAAGCACGCACACACACACACACACAGACACGCGCACACACGGACACACACATACACACAAACACTCACTCACTCTCTCCCGCTGCACTCTCATTCTCTCTCTAACAGACTCTCCCTCTCACTCTCTCAGAGGACATCTAAATGCAAGTCACACCCTCGTAACCATTCTTCTCTGTCAGTGACACAATTCACAGAGGCTTTGATCATGCAGCAACAACTACTCCACCCCCCCCCCCCCACACACTCCCCCTCCACATCAATGCCCTTGGATACAGAGACCCCCCCTCATCCTCTCTATAGCCCTCCCCGAACCCTCCCCCCTCCACAAAAATGTTCAATCACTCCCTTCTTTTTTTTCTCATCTCTGCACCCCCCCAGAGCCAAGGTTTCCCTAACATGCAAAACCCCAATTTTGAAAATGTCCACCTTTGAACCATCTCAAACTCTCTCTTTTCCAGAAGCAACATCACCCTGATGTGTGAGGAAGAGACCTTTCCGTCACTCGCCCTGTGTCCTCACAACTGTATAGTGAGGAGAAGAAGTAGGGTGCAAGCTACGCTGTTTACTACACCTGGTGGAATACTGTGACGTTATGGCTAGCTAGCGTACATAGCTAGCTAGCGTACATGGCTAGCTAGCGTACATGGCTAATTAGCGTACATGGCTAGTTAGCGTACATGGCTAGCTATCGTACATGGCTAGCTATCGTACATGGCTAGCTAGCATACATGGCTAGCTAGCATACATGGCTAGCTAGCGTACATGGCTAGCTAGCGTACATGGCTAACACACACACACGCGCGCACGCGCGCACGCACGCACGCACGCACGCACGCACGCACGCACGCACGCACGCACGCACGCACGCACACACACACACACACACACACACACACACACACACACACACACACACACACGCTGTAACAGGACTCCAGATGTGCAGAGTCACTCTGTTTACTGCCGTTCAACTTTGCTGAGGGAATTTAAAGAGCCGCTGACTGCAGTGACACGTCAAAGACATTCTGACAGGATAGGAGAGGAGGAAGAGAAGACGATCGCACCTCCAGCCACCGGCCTGTCAAGCCGTCCGTCGAGCTCCTGAGGTTTGCGGACGCCGCCGCTCTCATCAGGCTCATCTCTGAGTGTGGGGGGGGGGGGGGGGGGGGGTTCAGCCTACAGTAGGGATATCGACCAGCTGCTGTCCTGGGGCAACCGAAACAACCTGTAGCTCAGCGCTCTTAACAGTGGAGATGGCTGTGGACTTCAGGAGGAACCCAGCCACTTCCCCTCATCTCCCAAGACCTCAAGTGAGAGCTGAACACCAGCTCCCTACTTCCCAAGGCAGCTGAAGCTGCCGAAGACAATGTTGGAACACTTCCACGCCTCCATCATCGAGTCCATCCTCACCTCCGCTACAGCCAAAGACAAGGCCAGACTGCAGCGCGTCATCCACTCTGCTGAGAGGGTGATCGGCTGCAACCTGCCATTCCTCCAGGCCCTGCACGACTCCAGGGCCCTAAAGCGGACTAGAAAGATCGTGGCCGAACCCTCCCACCCCGGTCAGTCTCTTAGAACCACTCTCCTCCAGCAGGAGGTTGGGGTCCATCAGGACCAAGACCTCTTGGCACAAAAGCAGCTTCTTCCTGACTGCTACCAGCCTCATCAATAAGGCTTGTGTCCCCTACACAGTGCACACAAGCTGTCTTGTCTAGGTTGGACTGTTCTCTAGGCTAGGCTGTGTTCTTTAGGCTGTGTTCTCTAGGCTAGACTGGGTTCTCTAGGCTGGGTTCTCTAGGCTAGGCTGTGTTCTCTAGGCTGTGTTCTCTATAGGCTGGGTTATCTAGACTAGGCTGGCTTATCTGGGCTAGGCTGTGTTCTCTAGGTTGTTCTCTATAGGCTGTGTTCTCTATGCTAGGCTTGGTTCTCTAGGCTGGCTTCTCTAGGCTAGGCTGTGTTCTCTAGGTTGTTCTCTATAGGCTGTGTTCTCTAGGCTGGCTTCTCTAGGCTAGGCTGTGTTCGCTAGGTTGTTCTCTATAGGCTGTGTTCTCTAGGGTAGGCTGGGTTCTCTAGGCTGGCTTCTCTAGACTAGTCTGTGTTCTCTAGGTTAGGCTGTTAGTTTTTGGAAGAGATGGTAGCACCTTTCAGATGTACAGGGCAGTGGAGCAGAGTAGAAAACACTGGGAACCTAGCCAATGCTCTCACCCACCTGTGTTACAAAGAGTGTGTGTGTGTGTGTGTGTGTGTGTGTGTGTGTGTGTGTGTGTGTGTGTGTGTGTGTGTGTGTGTGTGTGTGTGTGTGCTCTCTCTCTCAATAATACCCTCATTAGTCATGGTGTGTCATCTCTTCCTGAACATCTCTCCCAATGAACTTCACCCCTTCTTCCATTCTCTCTCTCTCTCTCTCTCACACACACACACACACACACACACACACACACACACACACACACACACCCTCCTCTCTTCTCCTCTCCCAGCTCTCACCCCATCATACCATTACATCACATCAGTCATTTAGCTGATGCTTTTATCCAAAGCAACTTAGAATAATTGCATTTTACTTACTGTAGGATCTACTACAGACTACTCAAAACTACTACTCACCAGATCTACTACTCACCAGATCTACTACTCACCAGATCTACTACTCACCAGAACTACTACTCACCAGATCTACTACTCACCAGATCTACTACTCACCAGAACTACTATTCACCAGAACTACTACTCTACACTACAAAAGCACTTGGAATGACTCTAATAAGGAAATCAAATTCACATCACAAAAGGATGCAAATACTTGTCCCAAATTACCCATAAACCAAATAATAAACAAAGATATATTGAACAGTGGAAAAAATAAATCCAATCAAGTAACCTACATGAGATATCTCGGCACTTTGGCGGCCCCTCTGGTTGTGATAAAATCGGCACTGTGTTTTAAGAACCACACTTCCCACAATTCCCCACTCACTCGCTGTAATGATGGGGGAAAAAATGATAAACGTGCGTGGAGCAGACTGGATTGGAAGATTGTAGCTACTTCAATGGACTAGTACATACCGGTCTTCTTTCTTTTATGTGCATGTAGATAAATTTGCGGAGCAAAGTGTTTGTTGTCTTCCTGATATTGTGACACGCAAAACGCGTCACTTCCGCTTCCACCACAAGATTTCCCGCCAGTGTACTAGCCAGTACACCGAAATACAAAAATAACTAGTGCTGCGAGCAGCAGTGAGCGGGCCCTCGCACCCCACGCGTGTCGGGGTGCTGCGCCGTTAAAGGCTGTGCTATTTCGGTGTGCAGTACTGAGAGAAACTTCCTGTCACCAGTAGGTGGCGCTCTAGGCGTGACTCAATACCGAAGCATAGATGTGTTCAGGACGGTACCTTGATGAAGCGTGAGAAATGTTGAGTAAATCGGATAACGTATGTAGGAGTTATGAGGACTTCCTGTTTCACCAGTAGGTGGCGCTGTAAGTGTGACTCAATACCGACACATAGATGGGTTCACAAGGCCACCTTCATGAAGCGTCAGCAATTTGGTGCAAATCGGATGATGTATGCAGGAGTTATGAGGACTTCCTGTTTCACCAATAGGTGGCGCTATACGTATGACGCAATACTGACACATAGATGTGTTCAGGACAGAACCGTCATGAAGCGTGAGCTATATCGGACAAATTGGATAATGTATTTAGGAGTTATGAGGACTTCCTGTTTTACCAATAGGTGGCGCAATAAGTATGATGCAATACTGACACATAGATGTGTTCAGGACAGAACCGTCATGAAGCGTGAGATATATCGGACAAATTGGATAATGTATGGAGGAGTTATGAGGACTTCCTGTTTCACCAATAGGTGGCGCTTTAAGTATGACGCAATACTGACACATAGATGTGTTCAGGACAGAACCGTCATGAAGCGTGAGATATATCGGACAAATTGGATAATGTATGGAGGAGTTATGAGGACTTCCTGTTTCACCAATAGGTGGCGCTATAAGTATGACGCAATACTGACACATAGATGTGTTCAGGACAGAACCGTCATGAAGCGTGAGATATATCGGACAAATTGGATAATGTATGGAGGAGTTATGAGGACTTCCTGTTTCACCAATAGGTGGCGCTTTAAGTATGACGCAATACTGACACATAGATGTGTTCAGGACAGAACCGTCATGAAGCGTGAGATATATCGGACAAATTGGATAATGTATGGAGGAGTTATGAGGACTTCCTGTTTCACCAATAGGTGGCGCTATAAGTATGACGCAATACTGACACATAGATGTGTTCAGGACAGAACCGTCATGAAGCGTGAGATATATCGGACAAATTGGATAATGTATGGAGGAGTTATGAGGACTTCCTGTTTCACCAATAGGTGGCGCTATAAGTATGACGCAATACTGACATAGATGTGTTCAGGACAGAACCGTCATGAAGCGTGAGATATATCGGACAAATTGGATAATGTATGGAGGAGTTATGAGGACTTCCTGTTTCACCAATAGGTGGCGCTATAAGTATGACGCAATACTGACACATAGATGTGTTCAGGACAGAACCGTCATGAAGCGTGAGATATATCGGACAAATTGGATAATGTATGGAGGAGTTATGAGGACTTCCTGTTTCACCAATAGGTGGCGCCATAAGTATGACGCAATACTGACACATAGATGTGTTCAGGACAGAACCGTCATGAAGCGTGAGATATATCGGACAAATTGGATAATGTATGGAGGAGTTATGAGGACTTCCTGTTTCACCAATAGGTGGCGCTATAAGTATGACGCAATACTGACACATAGATGTGTTCAGGACAGAACCGTCATGAAGCGTGAGATATATCGGACAAATTGGATAATGTCTGGAGGAGTTATGAGGACTTCCTGTTTCACCAATAGGTGGCGCTATAAGTATGACGCAATACTGACACATAGATGTGTTCAGGACAGAACCGTCATGAAGCGTGAGATATATCGGACAAATTGGATAATGTATGGAGGAGTTATGAGGGCTTCCTGTTTCACCAATAGGTGGCGCTATAAGTATGACGCAATACTGACACATAGATGTGTTCAGGACAGAACCGTCATGAAGCGTGAGATATATCGGACAAATTGGATAATGTATGGAGGAGTTATGAGGACTTCGTGTTTTATGGCGAAATGTCAAACTTTGGCGGGGCGCCACGGCAAGGGTGTTTGGTGAAAACTCAATTTTTTTGATAACTTTTGATCAGAAAGGCCTTAAGATGAAGCTGACCCGATATGAAGTTGATCGGATGAAATCTGTAGGAGGAGTTCTTCGAAGTACGAGGCATGGAAATGGTCAAAACAAGGACAAAATGGCACATTAAAAGCAAAATGGCGGCCTTCCTGTTGCATGTTGGGTATAGCTCCAAGAGACATTTTAGTGCGTCTCGATGAACTACATATGCCCTCCGAATTTCGTTCGCCTACATCAAACTGAAAGGTGGGGCTCGCCATTTTAGATTTTCCAGGGGGCGCTCTTGAGCCGTTTTGCCACGCCCATTTCCGTCACCCATGAATTATCAAATTTTTCACCGGGACTGACGTATCTGCAAAGTTTCATCCGTTTTCATCGATGTTCAGGCCGCCTAAAAGGCATTTGTTTGGAGTAAAGGAGAAGAAGGAGAAGGAGAAGGAGAAGAATAATAATAATCCTTCGAGTTTCAATAGGGCCTCGCACCACCAGTGCTCGGGCCCTAATAAATTCACAGGGTCTGATGCAGTCTCATCTCACTAAAACGACTTTCGTGAGATGGAGGAGGAGGAGGACTCTCTCCTCCTCCTGTTCCTCTCTCCTCCTCTCTCCTCCTCCTGTTCCTCTCTCCTCCTCCTGTTCCTCTCCTCCTCTTTCCTCCTCCTGTTCCTCTCTCCTCCTCTCTCCTGTTCCTCTCTCCTCCTCTCCTCATCCTGTTCCTCTCTCCTCCTCTCTCCTCATCCTGTTCCTCTCTCCTCCTCTCTCCTCCTCCTGTGCCTCTCTCCTCCTCTCCCTCCTGTTCCTCTCTCCTCCTCCTGTTCCTCTCTCCTCCTCCTGTTCCTCTCTCCTCCTCTCCTCATCCTGTTCCTCTCTCCTCCTCTCTCCTCATCCTGTTCCTCTCTCCTCCTCTCTCCTCCTCCTGTGCCTCTCTCCTCCTCTCTTCTCCTCCTGTTCCTCTCTCCTCCTCTCTCTTCCTCCTGTTCCTCTCTCCTCGTCCTGTTCCTCTCTCCTCATCTCTTCTCCTTCGTTCTGCAGCCCTCCCTCCCCCCTCTCTCCTGCTGTCTCTCCCCCTCTCTCAGGGAGGAGCCACCACACTGGTCTAACCCTGGTCCAGAGAGATACCTCACCTAGAGAGAGACCTCATTCACAGAGATACCTCACCTAGAGAGATACCTCATTCACAGAGATACCTTAATTAAAGGTATCTCTGGTATACCTCATCTAGAGAGATACCTCATCTACAGAGATACCTCATCTAGAGAGATACCTCATTCACAGAGATACCTCATCTACAGAGATACCTCATTCACAGAGATACCTCATCTAGAGATACCTCATTCACAGAGATACCTCATCTACAGAGATACATCATCTAGAGAGATACCTCATTCACAGAAATACCTTATGTAGAGATACCTCATTCACAGAGATACCTTATGTAGAGATACCTCATCTACAGATACCTCATTCACAGATATACCTCATCTACAGAGATACCTCATTCACAGAGATGCCTCATCTAAAAAGATACCTCATTCACAGATACCTCACCTAGAGAGATACCTCATTCACAGAGATACCTTAATTAAAGGTAATTAATTAAAAGTATATCTGGTATACCTCATCTAGAGATACCTCATCTAGAGAGATACCTCATTCACAGATATACCTCATCTAGAGATACCTCATTCACAGAGATACCTCATCTACAGAGATACATCATCTAGAGAGATACCTCATTCACAGAAATACCTTATGTAGAGATACCTCATTCACAGAGATACCTCATCTACAGAGATACATCATCTAGAGAGATACCTCATTCACAGAAATACCTTATGTAGAGATACCTCATTCACAGAGATACCTTATGTAGAGAGTAAGTAAGCTTTATTTATATAGCGCTCTTCACAGCACGGATGCACAGAGTGCTTTACAGTAATAAATTAAAATGGCAATACAACACGAGACAAAATTAAAACGACACAGAACAGAAAAAAACCACATTGCGAGCAGCAAGGCGTTATAGATGGCTCATTCACAGAGACACCTCATCTACAGAGATACATCATCTAGAGAGATACCTCATCTACAAATACCTCATTCGCAGAGATACCTCATCTACAGAGATACCTCATCTAGAGATACCTCATTCACAGAGATGCCTCATCTAGAGAGATACCTCATTCAGAGATGCCTCATCTAGAGAGATACCTCATCTAGAGATACCTCATCTACATACGTTGTTGGTGTTTGTTCTGTTGTCTCGTCTGTTTATTGCTCTGATGTAAAGCGACCTTGGGTTTCATGAAAGGCGCTATATACATCCAAGTTATTATTATTATTATTACCTAGTTGGACTGCACTCACAATAATAACATGTCTACACAGAGCAGTGAGTGTTTGATCAAGTACTGTACACACATGCACGCACACACACGCGCACGCACACGTGCCTAGATAAACACTGTGGTATGAGACTAATTTTCTGCTATGTGTACATTTCATCTAGCCTGACAGACTGAACAGTGTGAACAGGCTCCCATCGCAGCCATTTCCCCAGATGGCTGAAGGGGTCCTACGCGATTAGTTAATCTCCTAACCAATCACATTGTGCAGTTTAATTGCGTCACTGCATTCAAAGGACGCTGACTGGCCTGCTTGGAATTCCAACCAAGAAAACACTCTGGATGAGAGCCTTTCCAGACTCCACATCTCACTTTGAAAATTCAGACTCAGGGGTGGGAGGCAAGCTACATTTCCTCCATCCATTCCTGGTGTTTGGGTTTCTCACAGCGTCTGAAGACCAGCATCACATCATCCACCTCCACCCTCCAGCCACCTCCACCCTCCAGCCACCTCCACCCTCCACCACCCTCCAGCCACCTCCACCCACCTCCACCCTCCTCCAGCTCACTGTCCAGCCACCTCCACCCTCCTCCAGCTCACCCTCCAGCCTCCTCCACCTTCCAGCCACCTTCACCCTCCAGCCTCCTCCCGGTCACTGTCCAGCCACCTCCACCCTCCAGCCTCCTCCAGCTCACTGTCCAGCCCAGAAACACACACCCAACCAAAGAGATCCTGCTCTCGGCCTTGACTGAGCTTACTGTACTACCACAACAAGGGGAGGGGGGGGGGGGGGCAAGTCTCTCTCTCCATTTATCCACCCCTCCTCTCTCTCCCTCTCATTCTCCTCTCTCTCCCTCCCTCTCTGTCTCTCCACCCCTCCTCTCTGTCTGTCTCTCTCTCTCCACCCCTCCTCTATCTCTTTTCTCTTCTCTCTCCACCCCTGCTCGCCCTCCTCCTCCTCCATTTCCCAGTACTTGAAATAACTTCAAAGGGACCAGTAGCCTTGAGGAGAGAGAGAGTGAGAGAGAGAGAGAGAGAAAGAGAGGGGTGAGATAGGAGGAGAGAGAAGGAGAGGGAAGGACAGAGGAGGGAAGAGATAGAGAAGGAGGGAGGGAGGGATCGTGTTACGTTAGCGCAGCTGGGAGCGCCGTACAGGTGGGGTTGCTGTAACAGGATCTCAGTTCGGGATCCCAGCTCTCCTCTCCTCACTTCCTCCCTATTGTTTCCCTGCACACAGAGATGAAGGGACAACAGGTAGCCAGCCTAGACTAGCCCTTAGTCCAGCCTAGCCCCTAGTCCAGCCTAGCCCCTAGCCCTGCCTAAACCCTAGTCCTGCCTAGCCCCTAGTCCAGCCTAGACCCTAGTCCAGCCTAGACCTCAGTCCAGCCTAGACCTCAGTCCAGCCTAGACCTCAGTCCAGCCTAGCCCCTAGTCCTGCCTAAACCCTAGCCATGCCCAGTCCAGCCTAGCCCCTAGTCCAGCCTAGCCCTGCCCCATCCAGCCTAGAACCTAGTCCTGTCCAGTCTAGCCTAACCCTAAACCCCAGAATAACCCTGTCCTGCCAAATCCAGCCTCTCACTTAGCCCCAGATTAGCCTAGCAAAGACCCCAGTTTATCCCTCTCCAGTCTAGCCCAGTCTAATCCTGCCCAGCCAAGTGTAGTGTAGCCCAGCTCAGCCCAGCCTAACATAACCTAGCCTAAACAAACCTAGCCAAACCTAACATAGCCTAATTTAACCAAGCCTCTAGCTACCCGAACCTAGTCTGGCCAAGCCTAACCAAGCCCACAGCATAGCCTAACCTAGCCTAACTAATCCCACAGTATAGCCTTACCTAGCCTAACTAATCCCACAGCATAGCCTAACCTAGCCTAACTAATCCCATATCATAGCCTAACCTAGCCAAGCCTAGTCTAACCAAGCCTCTAGCCTAGCCTAACCTAGCTCCACACCGAGAGAGACCTACCTTTTACACTGAGAGAGACCTACCCTTTACGCTGAGAGAGACCTACCCTTTACGCTGAGAGAGACCTACCCTTTACACTGAGAGAGACCTACCCTTTACACTGAGAGAGACCTACCCTTTACACTGAGAGAGAACTAACCTTCGCTACCTCTACCTCAAGGACGGAACCAAACACTCAACCTCTCCAGGAACTTTCCAGTCAGTCAGAGCAGCTCAGATATCTGAACTAGAGAAACCTACCGAATGCCACCGTCCCCCCCTGCACCGAACACTCGACTACCCAGTACCATCATCACTGCCCTCAGGTGCCCTGCCCCCCCCACGTCTCCTTACACCCCTCCTCTTAAACGCCCCCCTCAAAACATCTCCTTAAACCCCTCTTAAAAACACCTCTGCCATTCATAGCAACGGAGCAAGCAAATAAGTGTGGTGTTTTTCAGATCTGGAGGCCAGCGGAGAGGGAGACTGGGAGAGAGAGGGAGAGAGGCTGGGAGAGAGAGAGAGGCTGGGAGAGAGAGAGAGAGAGAGGCTGGGAGAGAGAGGCTGGGAGAGAGAGAGAGGCTGGGAGAGAGAGAGAGAGAGAGGCAGGGAGAGGGAGGCTGGGAGAGAGAGGCCGGAGAGGGAGGTCACCCTATATCATGTAAATACCCTGATATGTGGTGCAGGCCTCCAGAGCTGACAGCTTTAACACCAGCCGCGACGGCTCTATTAGCTCAGCCAGACCACAGATCAGGCCCGGCCTGCCTGCCTGGTGTGTGTGTGTGTGTGTGTGTGCGTGTGCGTGTGAGAAAGAGAGAGAGACAGAGAGAGAGAGCATGTGTGCAGTGATGGGCGTGTATGAGAGTGTGAGAGCATGTGAGAGAGAGAGGGGGCGAGTGTGTGTGTGTGTGTCACCCCGGTGTCACTTTCAGCCGCTCCGTCTTCAAACGCGAGTGACCCTAACAAAGGACAGGCCGGGATAAGGTCAAAGTTCAAGAGTCAGAGCTGGCCTTGGAGGCCTGCCACCATTTAGCAGGGGCTGTACCACCGGCCCTCCATGTCGAGAGGCTGGTTTACCAGGAGGCAGCTTCACGGGCAGAGCTCAGTATCCCAGGCCTTCATCCTCTAGGAGGCTGGTTTACTAGGAGGCAGCCTCATGGGCAGAGCTCAGTATCCCAGGCCGGTTCTGTTCTGCTTGCCTTGCACATAGTAAATGTAGCGATGCAAATTGCGCATTCATTATTCACAAGACTTCAAGGTGTCACACTGAATTAATTTCCAGTGCTAACAATATCACAGACGGAGAAAAGTGGGTCTTGTTAATAAGAGATATGATATCAAACGCGCTGACACACTCACACGTACACACGCGCGCACACGCACATTCTAGTAACTTCCCTCTGTCCTCACAGCCCAGGCCGAGAGACAGACCGCTCAGTCGAGCCTGCTGTAGAGGACAGCATCATCTGTTACATCCAGTATCCAACAGCCAGGACTCATTTCCTGACCGGAGCCAATACACAGAGAGGATGTACGTTCTACAGACAGTAACTCTCCTACTCACACCAGCTCCACAGTAGCCACCAGTGATAACCCTCAACCGCTAACAGGTGGAACATACTCTCACAATGCTTATTATGTACAGTATTCAGTACAGTACATTAGACACTTATCAGAGATTTGTTGGCATAAAAGAAAAAAGTTCCTGGTTGCATTACAGGTCCTAGTTACAGAGCACTTCCAAGTTACAGTACAGATCTTAGTTACAGAGCACTTCCTGGTTACAGTACAGATCCTAGTTACAGAGCACCTCCTGGTAAGTGGGCTTTTAAAAAAAACAACCTTTTTTCTCCTGACAGACACAGCTATGGGAGGGCTAGCTAGCTATGGGAGAGCGAGCTAGCTATGGCAGGGCCGGCTAGCTATGGGAGGGCCAGCTAGCTATGGGAGGGCCGGCTAGCTATGGGAGGGCCGGCTAGCTATGGGAGGGCCGGCTAGCTATGGGAGGGCCGGCTAGCTATGGGAGGGCCAGCTAGCTATGGGAGGGCCGGCAAGCTATGGGAGTGCCAGCTAGCTATGGGAGGGCTGGCTAGCTATGGGAGGGCTGGCTAGCTATGGGAGAGGCAGTGTGTCCATGCCTCTGGGAGCGAGAGTGCTCTGGAAGTCGGGTCTGAGTCTAAATGCGGAGCAGTCATCAACACCTAACCTCAGCATGGCCTTTGAAGTGCGCCGCCTTTGAAGGCCCCGGCTGGCCGGGGATATTGGAAAGCCCCCCAGAGTTGTGGAATGCGTAGCGCGAGCTGTCGCCTGGCCCGCTGGAACAGGATTAGAGCTCAGAAACACACCGCCGGATCTCACTAACCCCACCCCTCCAACCCACCCTCCCCCTCCATCTCACTAACCCCCCCTATCTCAGACCCACACTGATAGTATATCTGTTTACTGATAGTTACCATTAGATAGTTGAGAATCTACAGATATTTCACAAGGGGGGCCCCTCAGAATACAGACAGACACACACACACACACACACAAACAGATGCGCACGCACACACACAGACGCGCACGCACACACACACACACAGACGCGCACGCGCGCACGCACACACACACACACTCACACACACACACTCACACACACTCACACACACACACACACACACACACACACAGACGCACACACGCCAAGTAAAAGTACATCAGGTACATTAGAGAGGGATGAGAGATCAAGTACATCATTGAATTCCATGTGTCCCCTCATCTCCTCTTCCTCTGTTCAGAGCTTCACAGGTCAGATGGATGGACTCTCGACTCGCTATAGCACCTTTCTAAACATCCAAGGGCGCTTTTCTGTGAGAGACAAGTCAGACAGACGACAAAGACAGACCAACAGACCACTGTACCAGCAGACTGCTCACGTACCAGCAGACCACTCATACTAGCAGACTGTCACGTACCAGCTTCAGACCAAAGACCAAAGCCACCTGCTGAATATGCAAACGACCCTCCTGGCATCAAACACTCCTGTGAAAGTAGTCACAAAGAAGCTTTTGATTCCTTGCTAACCAAACTGCATTGTGTGTGTGTGTGTGTTCATGCAGGTGTTCCAGACAGCCGGTGGTGGAGATGAGGAATCTAATCCAGAGGGTTCCTCAGAGAAGGCGTGGCCACCAGGGATCGCTGTAAAGGTCAACCCCATACTGTCCATGTACACACACACACATGCAAACAGGGAGGCACGCAGGCAGACACACACACACACACACTGACACACACGCACATGCACATGCACACACACAGGCAGGCATACAGAAACAAACACGCCGCACAAACACGCACGTGCACACACACACACAGGCACGCACACACAACCGCATCACCCCAGCCCAGCCAGCACAGCTCTGTGGGTGACCTTCTGCACAACAACTGCACAAACATGGGCTTGACAGCCAAACATTCCTTCTGTCTGACACAGGGCTACGCTAGGCTAGGCTACGCTACATACTGGGTCGGGCAGGGGGCTAGGCTAGGCTACATACTGGGTCTGACAGGGGGCTAGGTTAGACTACATACTGGGTCAGACAGGGGGCTAGGTTAGACTATTCTACATACTGGGTCTGACAGGGGGCTAGGCTAGGCTACATACTGGGTCTGACAGGGGGCTAGGCTAGGCAACATACTGTGTCTGACAGAGGTCTAGGCTAGGCTACATACTGGGTCTGATAGGGAGCTAGGCTACATACTGGGTCTGACAGGGGGCTAGGCTAGGCTACATACTGGGTCTGACACGGGGCTAGGTTAGACTATTCTACATACTGGGTCTGACAGGGGGCTAGGCTAGGCTACATACTGGGTCTGAGAGGTCTAGTCTAGGCTAGGCTACATACTGGGTCTGATAGGGAGCTAGGCTAGGCTACATACAGGATCTGACAGGGGGCTAGGCTAGGCTACATACTGGGTCTGACAGGGAGCTAGGCTAGGCTACATACTGGGTCTGACAGGGGGCTAGGCTAGGCTACATACTGGGTCTGACAGGGGGCTAGGCTAGGCTACATACTGGGTCTGACAGGGGGCTAGGCTAGGCTACATACTGGGTCTGACAGGGAGCTAGGCTAGGCTACATACTGGGTCTGACAGGGGGCTAGGCTAGGCTACATACTGGGTCTGACAGGGGGCTAGGATAGGCTACATACTGGGTCTGACAGGGGGCTAGGCTAGGCTACATACTGGGTCTGGTAGGGGGCTAGGATAGGCTACATACTGGGTCTGATAGGGAGCTAGGCTAGGCTACATACTGGGTCTGACAGGGGGCTAGGCTAGGCTACATACTGGGTCTGATAGGGAGCTAGGCTAGGCTACATACTGGGTCTGATAGGGAGCTAGGCTAGGCTCCATACTGGGTCTGATAGGGAGCTAGGCTAGGCTACATACTGGGTCTGATAGGGGGCTAGGCTAGGTTCCATACTGGGAGGTACAGCCTGCATTAGCACCCTCTCAGGTTTCCCCCTGCCTCCACCTTGTTTTCATAAGGAAACACTAACTGGTGCTCACGCTACACCACAGGGAATGCTCGCCGACATCACTTCCGGGTCGGGATGGGCTAAGGTCACAGCGTACTCAGGGGAGGAAAAGAGGCAGGAGTGGAGTCTGGAGAGGAGGAAAGAGAGAGGGAGGAGGGAGGGATGGATAGACTACATGTGGAACACATTTGATGTCACTGGCAATTAACCTCAGAGTTTCTTTCAAATGTACGGACATGTGAGGAAACACAGCAGCAGTGCGGAGAGAGGGATTGTTAATATCACGTTTCCTTGGAAAAACTGCCCAAACTGCCTCATATAGTGTCACTCTCGCGTGCACTAGAAATACAGACACCTTTCCTGGCTCAGTTTCTCTCCCCTCTCTCTCGCTCTTTCTCCCTCTCTTTCTCTCCCTCCCCTCTCTCTCTCTCTCTGTCTCTGTCTCTCTCGTTTCTGTGAATGGCGGTGATATCGCCTTTCATGATGACCTGTAGGGGAACCTAGGGAGGAAGCCCAGACCTCTGCTCCGCTCCGCCAGGATAATGATATTCCAAAGGAAATGAGAATGTGAATAAACAAAGCCAGGGCCATTTCCTGGAATATCGCGACGGAGAGCAGAGGAGGAGGAGGAAAAGACTGGGAAGCATGGTGTGGAGCCGGGCTGGGTCTCAGAGTTATACTCCTGGAGGGAGGACCCTTGGCCAGGCCCGGAAGCTACTTGGAAGCACTTTAAACCCACGGCTAGTTTCTCTGCCACGTCTTGAGGGGTTGGAGGCTGAGGGTCTAGCCGGCCTTGAGTTATACTGACCTCCTAGCCAGGACACACCTCTTCAAGGTGAAGAGGTAGCCTGTTCTTAATGAGTAAAATACTGTGTTTTTTGACACTACTTGCCCTACCCTCGGGGTGTAGGTCTGAACAGTGGAAGCTGTACCGCACATTCCAGATCAAACGTCTCCCTTACAAACCCTGCGGTGAGTATTACCCATAAAAGCTGATGCCCGAACTTAAGTTACGACTCGCAACTCAAATCTACCGAAAGGGTCCTAGGCACACTTTTTGCAAAAAGTAAAAAGCCTTTATTTAGTTGGATATTTCATCATGGAAATCCTATTCTAAACATGTTAAAACCTGTGAGAAGAGTGACTGGGGCCCTTCTTTCTTTAAACAATTGTTTCCCAACCAAAGAGCACCTTTGTCACACCTACTGAATTTTGTCGCACTCCTGCCCTTTTTTGCAAAATCATGGTTTTTCAGATCTCAACATGTACCAGTCTCTCATTTTGGCTCAGCTAGGCTTTCCCAAACTTAAGTTGCTTAAAATGTTTTTTATTTAAACACAACTCTGCACCATTCGTCTGGCCGGCCGTGCCTCCAGCTCAAAGACCCGGTCCAGGAAACGCAGGCATTGCTGGAGACAGAAAGGCCGGCTTGATGGGATCACATTAGCCACAGGGGGAGAAAAAAAAATCTCAGATAAGATTCACGATGTGAATTAAGTAATGCACCACCACACTGGCCACAGGCGAGATTTACCTCAGAAATATCTAGAGCAACATCTCCTCTCCCATGGTTCATTCTCCACGATGATCAGGTTAGACAAGTCCCTCCATTCACAGCCGCATGGTCATACCGATATCCCCAAAGAAGGGAGAGAGAGAGAGGAGGGGGAGGAGGGAGAGAGAGAGGAGGGGGAGGAGGGAGAGAGAGAGGAGGGGGAGGAGGGAGAGAGAGAGGAGGGGAGGAGGGAGAGAGAGGAGGGGGAGGAGGGAGAGAGAAAGCCTGCTATCTGAAAGATTAACTGGCAGCACCCAGCAGAGCCGGGGCCGGGCTCACCAGTCCCTCGCGCCAATCTTACCCACTGGTCTCTTGTTCTAAAGCAAAGCATGTCTTTGATACTTGACTAGAAGGAATCTGGAGGCGTTACAGGTTTTCTTTTGTACTTCGGGCTGCACAGAGAACTCATGTGTGTGTGTGCCAAGACTGGGATTTCTTCCTTTCTTTTCTCCTCCCCTCACCCCCTCTCGCCCCCCCTCACCCCCACCCCCCACCCCCCTCACCCCCTCTCGCCCCCCCCCCCTCACCCCCTTTGCTTTCCCTCCCGCTCATCCAAAACACAAACCACTGAATCAGACGCTGAGGCTTGTTCGCCCCTCGTTTCTGATCTCTAAACTTGTCTCATGTTTAAAAGGAAGAGCTAGTTGTAGCTAGGTGATGTTCTGCACTGTGACCAGGGGACCTGTGTAGGGTTTGGGAGGTGATAGGGGTGTGTGTGTGTGTGTGGGGGGGTTGTGTAGGGTTTGGGAGGTGATAGTGGTGTGTGTGGGGGTGGGGGGGGGGGGTTGTGTAGGGTTTGGGAGGTGATAGGGGTGTGTGTGTGTGTGTGTGTGTGTGGGGGGGGGGGGGGGGTTGTGTAGGGTTTGGGAGGTGATAGGGGTGTGTGTGAGTGGGGGGGGGGGTTGTGTAGGGTTTGGGAGGTAATAGGGGTGTGTGGGGAGGAAGGTTATGTAGGGTTTGAGAGGTGGATAGGGGGGGGTGTGTTGTGTAGGGTTTGAGAGGTGGATAGGGGGGGGGGTTTGTGTAGGGTCTGGGAGGTGGATAGGGGGGTGGAGGGGCTGTGTAGGGTTTAGGAGGTGGATAGGGGGGTGGGGGGGGGGTTGTGTAGGGTTTAGGAGGTGGATAGGGGGGTGGGGGGGCTGTGTAGGGTTTAGGAGGTGGATAGGTGGTGGGGGGGGGTTGTGTAGGGTTTAGGAGGTGGATAGGGGGGTGGGGGGGCTGTGTAGGGTCTGGGAGGGGGATAGGGGTGTGGGGGGGGGTTGTGTGGGGTTTAGAAGGTGGATGGGGGTGTGAGGTTGTGTTGTGTAGGGTCTGGGAGGGGGATAGGGGTTTGGGGGGGGGGGTTTGTGGGGTTTAGAAGGTGGATGGGGGTGTGAGGTTGTGTTGTGTAGGGTTTGGGAGGTGGATAGGGGGGGGGTGGGGGGGTTGTGTAGGGTTTGGGAGGTGGATAGGGGGGGGTGTGTTGTGTAGGGTTTGAG
>NC_140239.1:11309763-11332028 GCF_949987555.1 Borostomias antarcticus | reverse complement strand
CTCCTCCTCCCTCCTCCTCCTCTCCCCCCCCCCCCCCCCCCCCCGGAGGAACACCTCCACCTTTTCACCAGAGCGGATTTACCCCCGAGGGCAGCAATTACATCATCATTTAGCTTCGCTGCCTATCTGAGGCCGGGATTACTCAGACAGCCCTTTGAAGAGTTTGGCCCTCCCTCCCCTCCCTCCCTCCTCCGCCTCCTTGCTGGAGGGCTCTTTGATGTGTGTGCGTGGAGCTGAAGCCGAGCAGCGCGGCCTCCCAGACCTCCCTCTCCCTCTCCCCTCCCCTGCCTCCCTGCTCGGCCGGTCTTGATCCTATCTGCACAGGCGGTACATTCATGTGGTTTCTCCACCCCGCAGTTCCAACTCCCAGAGGCTGTCCACCCCCCCCACACTACCAGCACCACCAGCACCACCACCAGCACCACCACCAGCATCCTCAACCACCACCACCCGTCACTAGCACCACCACCACTACCCTCCACCACACCACCACCACCACCACCCTCCACCACCACCACCACCACAGCACCACCACCCTCCACCACCACCACTAGCACCACCACCACCCTCCACCACCATTACTAGCACCACCACCACCACCACAGCTAGATTTGATATGAGGTCCTCCAGGGGCTTGGTATGAGGTCTCCAGGGTTTGGTATTCAGGGGCTTGATATGAGGTCCTCCAGGGTTTGGTGTTTAGGGGCTTGATATGAGGTCCTCCAGGATTTGGTGTTCAGGGGCTTGATATGAGGTCCTCCAGGGTTTGGTGTTCGGGGTCTGTGGCGAAGCCCGGCAGCAGCACAGGATGTTAAGCGAACATACGAGTAAAACAGTGTTTGGATTTTCGAAGGGAGACCTTCCAAGGAGAGACCACTTGATGAGATTTTTGTCAAGAGCTGAACCCCGAAGCCTCTTGGTGAGGCGAAGACATCAGCTGGGCTGGCAGGGTGGGGGGCTGCCGTGACGTGGGCATGACTGGCGCTGGTCCTTCTGGTACAAACGAGGGGCTGGCCCAGCTCTGCTCCGGGCAGAGGGACGTCTAGACCCCCGACAAGAGGGCACGGAAAACACCGGGGTTCACGCCCCTCCTCTCCCAGCAGGGGGGCCAGGAGGAGGGAACCTGACGAGCCCAGAGGAGAGAGCTCCAGCTAGTTCTCATTTTCAAAGATCTGGGGCACCAGCAAAGCAGACCCCGGGGTGGAGGATGAGGGAGGACGAGGAGCTGTGTGTGTGTGTGTGTGTGTGTGTGTGTAGAGTAATACATCTTCTGCTTGAACCCAGGAGACCGAAACGACACTCTACGCAGAAAAATGAAGCTCACCAAAAGCCATCTCAGCCCAGCCCAGCCCAGCCCAGCCCAGCCCCATCCATCACAGCTGTGGCCCCATTGCGTTCGTACCCGACCCCCCTCCCTCCCTCATCAACCCTTCCCCAATCCCCACGCACCCCCAGGGAACAGGGCAAGGAGAGCCAGTGACGGGGGAGGCGAGGCTGGAGGATGGCGAGGCGCTTCCACCAAAACCCCATTTGTCCCCGTCTGGCAACTCCGGTAATGACCCCCCGCCCCCCACCCCCACCACTATGGCTGTGCGGGAATCCATTACAGGAAAGCAAAGCGGAGAGTCATAATGGCGAGGTTGAGACGGAGGACCTGCCATGTCTAATGGCGGCACGGGACCGCTAGCGCTGACGTGACATGATCCACGAGCCTGAGGATGAACACGGGGCGCATCAACCATAACGGCGCCCTTGATGAATAACACGACAGACGCGGCCTGACGGACGGGATAGCACCCAGGCACATCCGTCCGTCAGGCAAAACCGGCTTGGAACACACATGGAAAGGTGGCGAAAGTTGTAGAAAAACGTAGGGAACTGAAATATCTATCCCCCCCCCCCCCCCCCCCCTAGAATTAGGCAACGTTTGGATGAAGGGGGAGCGGTAGAAGCGAGCTCGGCGAGGCTGAAGGGGGAGTTATGTAACGGGGTAAACAAAACACCCGCACCTTTGGACCCCGTGTTCCTGAACCGGCCCCAGTGGGACAGACCTCTGATAAGGGCTTCTCCTCCCCGCGGAAGCGCGGGCAAACGTAGAGTAACGGGCGCACAGTTTGTGTATGTGCGTGCGCGTGAGTGTGAGTGTGTGCGCGCGAGCGTGTGCGCAGAGCACCGCTCCACACATCTACCTTCCCCGTCCGACCAGCTGAAAGAGAATAACACAAAGCAGAGTGGGGGGGGGGGGGGGGTCTGTGTCCGTCCGCCATTAGTCAGCACATTCCTGGCAGACAACAAAGCGTGCCAGCGGCCTGTTCTGGCCACGCAGAGCTTTGTCATCCCATAATAACCCCTCGCCCCCCTCCTGGCTTTTGTTTTCCAGACTCTGGTGCGCCTGATGGTGGATAGACGTGGTCCGTCCGTCCGTTCACATCTATCTGACCGACCAACCTTTCAGCACTTTCAGGGCCTTTCAGCACTTTTTCATCAAAAGGGCCCCGTCGACATACAGAGGCTTTTCATTAAGCGGACTGACACTGTCCAGCTCCCCGGGACGTGTGTCTCTGACGCAGAACATCTGCTCCTCTCAGAGGTGGACTGGGAGCCCTGTGTTGCTGCTGATTCGTCTGGTGCTCGTGGCGGTGGCAGCAGCTGAGGCATCTGAAATGCCCCGGCTTGTCGTCCACACACAGACCCTTATAAATATATATTTTTTAAAGGTAGCGTGATGATCACAGCCCCCAGGGCCCGCCGGAGGCTCAAACACCTCTCATACGGCCAAGGGAAGAACGACAAGCCTCCCGTTGTAAATTATGTCAGACCGATAATCGATAAGGGCTGAAGGAGGACAGGACGAGGGGATATCAGTCCTCCCGGGAGATGAGTGAACGGGGGGGGTGGCTTATCTTTCTTGGAGAGGAACCGCGAAGCTCAGCGCAAGCTAGCATAGCTGCTGGGGTGGGGGGAGGGAAACAGAAAGAGAGATGGAGATGCAGTGAAAGAAAGGAAGAGAGCTAGGTATAGAAAGAGGGGGAGAGAGAAAGATGGAGATGGGGGGGGGTATTAGCACATTAATCAACTTTGTTGGGACACACTTGCAGTGTTTCACACAGGCCTGTAGTGTAGCTGTGATGGGGGAGGGGAGGGGGGGTGACAAGGCAGAAAGCGTCTGTCTGATCTAGCTAGCTAGCTAGTTTACATCACGTGTCGCTAGCTATCGCCAGTCTAATGAGAAGAGCAGCTAGCTTATAGTAGACGGATCGCTAGCGAGTTAGCGGGCTGACGAAATGTTGGCAGTTGTGAGACTTGTTGATATTGAGTCGGTTTAGCTACAGCTAAACATTGCAACACTGGCTAGCTAGCTACTGTAACTAGGGCTCAGCGTCGGGCGATTTGAACTGGGCTAACTTGAGGCTGGGCTAAGAGCGACGAGATGCCTGACAGACTTCTGGTGCGTCAAAAGTGTCTGACAGACAGCGGGGGGGGGGGGGAGTATCTGACAGACGGGAGGGGGGACGGGGTGGGGGGAGGGAGAGGGAGAGAAAAACAGTTTAGTCTGTTCTATTCCCAAAAAAGAGGAGAAAGCCTCAAATTACTTTGACATGAAAGAGGAGCAGGGTGGTGGTTAGGAGACGATAGCACTTAAAATACAGCTGCGACCGCCAAGCCAATAGATGGAAAAGAAGTAGGCGAGCAGCAAGCAGCACTTTAACCTTTTAAACTCTCTCTCTCTCCCTCTCTCCCTCCCTCTCTCTCAGCGAACACCGGACGGCGCAGGGAGGGGCCGGGCCTTGCTGTCTGAGGACAGGCCATCAGGCCTCGTGGGGTTTCCAGCCTGCGGTGGGGCCAAAGTGCTGCGGAGGCTCTCGACCACACCAAGCACTCATTATAGTCTATATGCGGCTCCGGCCCGCTGCTGCCAGCCCTAAGGTAGCCTGCCTGACTGCCCCTCCGGGATCCAGCGTTCAGCAGCACAGCCTGGGCGCCTCCTCGCTACAGGAAGGGCAACCATTAGCTGAACCGAGTCAATGTGGGAAAGCCATTCACAACATGCATTAGCATTTCCATGTGTGTGTCATGGGAGCACAACAGAGGTGATTGGTTGGGACAGGCCTGGGAAGGGTTCTGATTTGTTGGGACAGGTCTGGTTAGAGTTCTGATTGGTTGGGACAGGGTTCTGATTGGTTGGGACAGGCCTGGGCAGGGTTCTGATTGGTTGGGACAGGCCTGGTTAGAGTTCTGACCTTCAATTCTGTTTCATATTGACATATTGTCTCCGGTGTCCCCAACGGTGTTATGAGTTCCATCTGGTCCTGACAGAAGTGCCAGTGCCACCTCCCTCTCCATGTCCCTGACTCATCTTTCTCTCCTCCGCCATCCCTCCCTCATTCTCCTCCCTCATCCCTTACTCATCCTCCTCTCCTCTGTCGCCCCTCTCCCAGGCTGACAGCCTGGCCCCTGCTGGAAATGGGAGGCAGATGTTGGCTGGCGAGGCGAAGGCGGCTTTGCTTGCAACAGGAAGCAGGACGTGGCGTGGCGGAGACGTGAAGAATAGAGGATGATCAGCAGCAGATGCTCATCCACCTCGGAGAACTGAGACCCGGTTCTTGTTATTATGCCAATGATACTGTTGTGCTTATGAAAAGTGTATGATTAGCATTTGTATGTGTGTGTCTAGGCTACTCCTCTACCTGGCCCGAGAAGCCGAGGGAGTGAGGGACCGGGCGATCGGTCAGGCCTGTGTAGATCTCAGACGTGTCAGAGGCTGACCCCATGGTTCTGCTGGACAGCATGAAGATAACCAGAGCGTTCTAGAACCCTCAGGGAGAAGGTAACCAGAATGTTCTAGAACCCTCAGAGAGAAGATAACCAGAACGTTCTAGAACCCTCAGAGAAAAGATAACCAGAACGTTCTAAAACCCTCAGAGAAAAGATAACCAGAACGTTCTAAGCCCTCAGAGAAGGTAACCAGAGTGTTCTAGAACCTCAGAGAGAAGGAAACCAGAACATTCGAGAACCCTCAGAGAAAAGGGAGGAGCCTGGGCAGAAAGTTCACACATTTGTACACAGCTCATTGTTTGCACATTGTGCACAACCTCCTGTGTAGATCTGGCGATGACATCGGACTCGAGTCAGTTTTGAGTTGGCATGGCAGCAATCCTCCTTAACCCTTCGTTATGTGGGCGGCTCCAGTAGCCGGGGCTTCGGTCACGCCAGCATAGCGCCTCGCCACGGTCTTTTACCGACATCAACAACGTCCCCGTTTACACAACAGCAGCACGCATCTCATCACAACACACCGGGGATGCCGGGGGACAGAACCGAAGTCGCCACCGCCATCACAGACCGTCTACACCGCCGGGGTCAAAGGTCACAGAAAGACCATCTGCGCAGCACCAGCTGAATGGAGCCTGTTAATAGTGCTTTCAAATCTAGGGTAATATCTACTCCAGGCAGAGGAAGTGACATCATTATTTGTCATACCTACAAAGTGATGTGCGTTCACAACGGAGTTGTTAAAGCACTTCCAGAAAGAATCTAAACCATTCCAAAGAGGGATAATGAACTACTTTAAAACCAGAAGCACTCTGCACCTACCTCGTTTTAACTCCGGCTTCTATGGGAAGTTGAGGGGATGAACATAATTCGGTCAGTACTCTGAGTACTTCCTGAGGCCAGTCACAGGGGAGGGCCTGTACTACATCCTCCTCAGGCAGGCTCCTTCCCACACTGGCCGACGCCAAGAGACGTTGACGACTCTGCTCTGTACTCCAACTGCAGGCCATCAGGGACCTGGCCGGGGAACTCTGGGGTTTGGCGGCCCGGCCTGGCCCAGAAATCTCGCCCTCCTCCCCCTTAGTGTAGCGCTAGTAGCAAATTGACTTAATTTATTATTTTTGGCTCTGAGCGGCAACATGTCTTCTTTTTTTTTCCTCACACACTGAGGGCTGAGCTGAGGGGGGTGTTGGCTTCGGGGGGTGTTGGCTTCGGGGGAGTGTGTGTGTTGGTGGGAGTGTGTGGTGACGGTGGTTACCTCTTTGCTCAGGAACTCTGCCAAGCCCCCGTTGATGTTCCCAGCCCTACCTGCTGAGGTCTGGAGGGTAAACCCCCAGGGGGGGGGGGGGGGGGGTTCTGCTCAAACAGCAGTAGCTGCAGTGCAGCAGGCCCGCTCAGCCCGGACTAACCCCGGATCGAGTCGAATCAAGCGCTCCCGTTCTCAGAACCATAGACGGCTTAAGGCCCCGACTCAGACAGCAAACAGCGGAGGAGTGCATTGGTTTTGAGGCCCCGGGGTGGAAGAGCAGTGTGATGGAGCCAGCAGCTATGCTAGCAGATACGACTGCCTGTGGTGACCACGGCCGTACCAAGTCTGGTGACACTTCAAATCAAGTTCATTTTATTTTTGAGCCTTGACATTTGGTGGCACCAGCCTGGTTTCAGAAGGAGTTTGACAGCGGTGTAGTGGCGCTGCTCCCTGTTGTAGGACATGAGCCAGCCCCGCAGAGAGACTACACAGCTGGTGTCCATCTCCTCCACCATGTCTCCTAGATACCATGATTGAGAGAGAGCAGTAGACTGAGAGACAGAGAGACCAATAGATAGAGATAGAGAGACGTAGATAGAGAGAGACATAGAGACCAATAGAGAGATCAGCAGATAGAGAGAGCAGGGGATAGAGAGAGCAGGGGATAGAGACAGAGAGACTGATAGAGATAGAGAGAGCAGTAGATGAATAGAACTGTAGACAGAGATAGAGATCAGTAGAGAGAGATCAGTAGATAGAGAGCAGATGGAGATGGAGAGAGCAGTAGAGAGATAGACAGCAGTAGAGAGTGAGAGGGGTGTAGTAGAGAGTGTATGCAGCACCCTAGACCAGGATCAAAGACGTGAAGAGAGCTGTGAAGGACCTTCACACACGTTGCCACGACACACACTAAGCTGACAAGGCTGCCATCCCTAGAAACATCTTTAAACTCTACCATCTCTAGAAACATCTCTAAACTCTGGCATCTCTAGAAACATCTCTAAACTCTGGCATAGGTAGAAACATCTCTAAACTCTGGCATAGGTAGAAACATCTCTAAACTCTGGCATAGGTAGAAACATCTCTAAACTCTGGCATATGTAGAAACATCTCTAAACTCTGGCATCTCTGGAAACATCTCTAAACTCTACAATCTCTAGAAACATCTCTGAACTCTGCCATCTCTAGAAACATCTCTGAACTCTGCCATCTCTGGAAAAATCTCTAAACTCTGCCATCTCTGGAAACATCTCTAAACTCTGCCACCTCTGGAAAACATATCTGAACTCCGGCATCTCTAAACTCGGCTAAATGTGACGGATAGCGGGAGACCTTTGACATACTGCTGCGCTGGGAAAAACTGTGCCTCTATAATATAGCACAACAAAGAATGTGGACGGCCTCAGCGTGGTCAGAGAACTATGTTAGTAAAGTAAGCAAACCTAAATAGCTGCGGTGGTTTTCAATGTAAAGCTGAGGTCCAGCCTTTCTGTGTGGTTAGCGAGCGAAGCCAAATGACCATGGCTGTGTGTAAAAAAGGACCCATTCCTTTGCTAAATTCCCCCTCGTTTGATCTGGACTGACCCGGCGTCTGCTGCTCTCACAGGGCCCGTCGGTGTCTCATGACAAAATGGTTGTAATTTTGATGAAAACATAACTCACTCAACATAACTCACTCACACACACACACAGTGGAGACACACACACACACACACACACACAGACAGCAGACAGTGCGCACACACACACACACACACAGTGCATGCACACACACACACACACACACATACAGACAGTGGTGTACACACAGACAGTGCACATGCATAGACAGTGCATGCGCACACACACACACGCGCGCACGCACACACACACAGACAATGAACACACACAGTGTACAGACAGCAGACAGTGCATGCACACACACACACAGACAGTGGACACACACACACACAGTGTACACACATACAGAGTGGTGTACACACATACAGTACAGACAGTGCACATGCACAGTGAGCTCACATGTGCGTGCACACGCACTCTCTCTCTCTCTCTCTAACAGTTAGGTCTTGTGGTGGAGGGGTCAGGGTTAGGGTCATTCTGTGACTGCTGCCAGTTCGAGTAGATGTTTTAGGGAGCATCAAGGCGCTACCGACTGAGAAGACTCCAGTGTTGAGCCAAAACCATAGATAAGATATGAATATAACTCTGGTACTATATTATACACGATAACCCCTGTTTTGAAGTCACCATAAGCTGTAGTTTACTTCTATTTTTACCATTCATTTGAGGATGCATGGAGTTGTACAATAATAGTGTCGAGCCCAGCCAACAACAGAGAGAGACATTCTTTTTTGTGTGTGGCTGTAAGCCAGCGTACCGAAGATGGCGTTTGTCCGGTTATCACTCTCTCCCTCCCTCCGTCACTCCGGTCAATGTTGGCCTGCATTTCTCTGTTGGCACCACAAGAGGCAGTAGTCCCAGCACACCAAATCATGAAGGACACCAAAATCAACCCGCCGATCCCCACTGCACAAGTAGAGTAGTGGTCAGAGCATTGGACTCCCACCCAAGAGACCGAGGTTCAAGACCCGGTGGGGATGACCGATTTATGTTATCATCAGTCTAACTGCTTTAGCCACTGACCTACCATTAATGTTATGGAAGCTGCTGCTAGTAGTTGTGAGCTCATGAGCTAACTGGCTATCCCGCTTTTATTGTGCTGGGCCAGCATTGGAAGCATTTGGAACTGATGTGTCCAGGCGACAAGACCTTCTTCTTAATTTATCAGACATTATTTCATGTCATTTCAATTCACAGCTATTTCAGTGGCATGACTAGCGTCCGCCCTACCAGTCCTGAACAGAAACAAGCCAGCCACGTACATAAGCCAGGCTTGACCTGGCCTGGTTTTCTTCAACAATGAGTGGTATGTCTGTGGTAAAGTGTTGGACAGCTCCTCTTTGCCCTCCTACGAGTGATATTATTATATTGACAGTGAGGGCCTCCACAAATTCTTCCAGGGGCACACACTCACTTCAGCAGACTTTTCTGGTAAGAAGACACCAGAGGACCTTGATGTTGACGACCCTGTCCTGTAGCTACTTGTGAACCCGGACTTTCCCTGTAGGCTGCTTCTGAACAGTCTTCACGCAGTGCACATTTGTACGGTTTTGGATCTTTGGCGCAAAATGTTTCAGGACAAAAGTTCATCCTCACGTCATTTGCCCTCAATCATTACCGACAGTTAAAGCACGTTTTCCAGTTTACAGGGTTGGATACGAGGCTGAATACTGGACCTGTAAAGCTGGGTTCACACACACACACACACACACACACACACACAGAGTCAAGACTGTTCTAAGCAGTTTCATGTTTGCGGTTCTAGAATGTTTCTTTACTTTGAGTCATGAAGATCTCATCATGACAAATCTTTAGAACTACAGTTTTAGAACTGAGAAGGTTGTTTCTTTTCTAAAACTGCTTGGGTGGTGTATGTAGCCCAGTTTAAGGCTGCAAGTTTAGATAGCCGTTGGATAGCACCGACAAGGTGCACTTCCTTGATGGTGCTCACAAGAAATAACTATGCACATGGTAGCCTAGCCTACATTGCCCAGCCGATAGCCTCGTAACTACACGTTAGTTATCACTCAAAGTAACAGGTTCTTAGCTACACAGAATTGGCTATAACGCTATAATTCCTGCCCAGATAGCTCACTAAAACTCAACTTCATTCAGCAGAGCGGAGATCGCACCTTAAGAGTTAAAGCTACAAGTATCTGGCGAACAACACTCCCAACTTCAAAGAAAATGTACAGAAAGCTACAAAGTAACTGCAGAGCGATGCGAGGCGGGACATGTGCGGCCCCGAGACATGTCGGGTCTCATTCACACACCAACATATTAATGATCAAACCAAAAACCCTTTCCCACAGAATAACTGTTCTGATATTGATTTGCAAATCACTGCTTTGTAGAATGATGATCTTATTTTCCTAGATGGGGATAAAATCATGTTATGTAGCCTGCTATCATTTCAGAATGAAGTGCGCCTACTTCTCTTTAAATCAACCGTTCTTGAAAAACTATGAGACGTTGTTTAACATTCTACAAAGTGTGTTGTTGGTGCACGCGTGGCTCCTTGTTTTGGTCTACAAAGTAACCTGCAATGGGTTTTCTCCCCTGTGAATGAGTTCCACAAGATAGAAGCCATCTTGTGACCACATATGCTAGCAGGCTAGTACCATCCTCACACACACACACACACACACACACACACACACACACACACATACATACACACACACACACACACACACACACACAACAGTGTGCAACGTTATTAATCCCTAGCACACAGCCCCGTAGAAAAAAAGTTTGAGGAGTTGTGGAAAAGTGAAATCAAAGCGCATATTGTGCTGTAAAGCGATGTGTGTTGTTGTGGCAGCACATTACGCATGTCATTAAGTAGAAGTGAATGTAGTTATACATACTTGTACGATCTCGCCCTCGGCGCTGAGAGTCGCTCCTGCTTTTGAGAATCGTCCTTGCAAGCCTGTCGTGTAAGTAGTGTAATCTCCATTTGGACTTGATTCAAACAGAACTACTTCCACAAATGCAGTATCCTTGCCGAGAACAGCCCCCAGAGACGTGGTGACCACGAAGATCACCACGACCAGCGAATCGGCTACACAATCTAACCTTCTCCTTGGTAAAATCATCATCTTGCCGGTTGGATCTGCGCCGATCGGAACATAATTTCCAGGGATTATTCGGTGCTGATGCCGAAATCAAACGCGACCGAGAGCGATGCGTCAAAAGAGCGCCGTGTTTTCAGAATTGTGCAACGAAAGCTTGTGCCTTAGCCGAAGCGCGTTTATTTCACCATTGCAGCCTTGTCAATTACATTGCTTGCTTGCTTGCTAACGCTCCCTCTCTTTCTCCCTCCCTCTCTGTCTCTTTCTCACTCCCCCTCTCTACAAAGCGGATCTCCTTTGATCTCCAAACACGTGATTTTTTTTTTTTTTACGTTTTTTTTTTTCCTCCAGAAGGGATCTCCCCTCCCACCATCCTCTGACCCTCCTCCCCACTCCCACCATGGAGTGCCAACACGCAGTTAAGGAGGCATGGCGCTCTCGCCACTCACATTTAGCTACAGAAATGATCTCCTATTGACATTCACTAAGTAAAGCCCCGCATAGTCTCGACATGGCCGTGTTTGCTATGCTACCGAATGAAAACAGCATTTTCACACCTGCTTTAGTTGTACCTTTTAATGTACAAAGCGATTTGCATGAGGTCCAAACTAAGGAGATAAGGGACTACCTTAAAATAAACATTACCCTCTTCAAAACACTTCATTAGTTCATCGGGCAATTTTTTCAATCTTCAGTGATTGGTTTTACCCTGTTACAAATGTTGCAGCTCCCAGGAGCGACCTGGCAACTAACATAGCTACATATTCCCCTGTTTGTCAGATATTCAAAGTTACAATACAACAACAGGTTGTGTTCCACATATTGCCAAGAAGACGAGAGAAAACAAGTTCTAAACTGAAATATGAACTCTTCAAGAGACCAGAATTTGGGTGAATTTTCTTTTGGATCCTTAAATGGTAAAACATGTTTTAAACGATTGAAGGTTCTACGAATGTAGGCCTTATGCCCTAAAGCCACTAGGATAATATATTTTATTCAAGGTTCAAGGTAGGCCTACAAATTGTTTTATTTGTATATGCCTACAACCATGGACAATTAAATACACTTTCTGGAGAGCTTGTCATCACACAGACAGTAAAAACAAGCAATACAATAATGATCATACATCATTTATCAACATGCTCACTATAAATCCCCCGACAAGCCTCTCTCCTCTGCTGGTAGACAGTCTCCTGGGTGTCCAACCTCGTCCTTCACTCCGACCGACAGGTTAATAACACCTCATCCAGACATTCTGAGAACAGCTGTCCCCTGACGTTAGAGGTAACACAACATCATTTGTGACAGAGACGTCTAGTCGGTGAAATAGGCTATGATGTATTTTGCATATCAGGGAAAAGTGTAGCCTATCTCAGTTTTGACTCCAAAGCTCCTTTAATTTCTGAACACATTCTGAAAACTATAAGTAACATAAAATGTGATGTTCCTTCGTGGCAGTAACATGAGGTAGCCTACATTTAAATGTATTAGGAATGGCACAATAACAGCCTCTAGGATAGTTTTCCAGCAATCCAGTAAGCGTTCCTAGTAATAATGCAGATATTTACATGGTATTAACCTGGTAACTACACAGGTAACTACTAATAATAACTATGACCATGGTAGCCTATTACCCTGTTATTACTGTGGTATTACCGTGTTATTACCAATCTGTAATGTAAAGTGGTAGCGTTTTCTGTACTGTGCTCTTTGGATATTGGTATTTCTGCATAATGTAGGCCTAATGGTGTTGGTGGTAGTGCAGTGTGCGTGGCCTCGGCTGTGTGAGCGGGGTGTGTGTGTGTTGGGAGCTGCCTGTGCCGGGGTCCGAGGGGACAGTGAGCGCTGTGTCCTCCCTGAGGGAAAAACACTGAGAAGACAAACACACAATATCTTATGATTCAAGCAGCTCACAGTGGATCTCAGTCTGAAGGCCGTGTTGTTTTCAACGTGTCTTACCGACAGTGGCCGACATCACTGAACAAATTAGAACTTTTTATTGGGAACAACTCTGCAAGGCTACTGCGTCACAACAACACAACAACAGGGTGGTTTTCTCTCCAATAGGCTGACTTGGATAACAAACTCATGGTAGGAGAATACACATTTCGTTAATTGGTTTCTTTAATTTGTTGCAAGTTTGCACGGGACAATATATAAAATGCCCGATTCCTACATTGAGGATAGTGCGAGTGTAAAAGAACCCGGGTCGATCCTCAAAACCACACGAATAGAGTTTCATCAGCCGTCACACGTGTGGCAGTGGGATTGTGAAGAAAAACAACTGGGGGGCCTTTTTAGGCCAAGAATGCAGCAGCATTTGGATAAAAGCTTGATGGTCAACACATGTTCTGACCCAAACATGGAGAGAACAATGTGAAGTAATTAGCTGAACCGTAAGGTTTCGGGCGCCTCAAGCGTGACAGTTATTTACAGATCGCATTTCACTGGGTGATGTCATTCTGTTTTGCAAAATTCTGATGAGGTCCACATGTGCTATCTTTCATGGCAACACACACACACACACACACACACACACACACACACACACACACACACACAAACACACAGTCATTCAGTGTATGAAAACTATAGACATTTGAGAGGTATACCGTATCATATCCATAAATGTATCCCATCATCATGTTCCAATACCAGTTATCTATTCATATCAGATTAATCTACTGTCTACTTGTTGAAGTTTGACCCCCGAGTAGAATCTTGAGCTAGCCGATCCTGACATGTCTGAAAACACAAGATGTTTGCTCTTTGTTGTTTTGTTCCTTAATGTTCTTCTGGTCAAAATCACTCAATTATTTAAGCCTGAAGAGGAAGGAGATGAAACACGGCCCATAAAAATTCTTGGTTTTGCAGAGCTCCACCAACTTAATAATAGTTTATGGTTAAATAAATTCCATTCATTACATTATAGCAATGTATGGGGGGGCGAGGCAGACACCCTCTTGTGGTGCCCCCCGTCAGTAGCTGCAATTAACCACCGTAAGCGAAGCAAAGTCAGCCAACTGAGGGCCACCACCCAGGCTGGTGTTCAGCTGCCACAGGCGGAGAGAGCAGCCTGCAGGGCTTCCCAACCCAGAACTTTGCAGCTGAACTCTGAAGGGCTCACCCCCAGTAAGATCGACATCATCGAGCACCTGGCCTGCACCACCAAGGCCCTCGTCATCCTCCTCCAGGAGACCCACTGCGTAACAGCAGATAAGCTAGCTCTCCCAAATTTCGTTCTAGCTGGGTTTATCCTAAGCAGGAAGCATGGCCCCGCTACGTTCAGCCATCAAAGGTTGAATTGGACTCTTGTCGACCAATCCCCGACTGGCTCGGAGATTGAGTGGTTGTGTGTGGACGTTGGCGGCTTTAAAATCGTCAACGTCTACAAACCTCCGCCCTCGCGAATCACACCAGCATATCTCCCAGTCTTCCCCCACTCCTGCCTCTATGCTGGCGACTTCAACTGTCAGCATGAGGACAGGGGGTACAGCACCAATGCATCCGACGGAGAAAACCTGGCTGCTTGGGCAGCTAACAACTGCCTGGCCCCACTGTACGATCCCAAGGGCGCAGCCA
Organism: Borostomias antarcticus; assembly: GCF_949987555.1. Lineage (NCBI taxonomy): Eukaryota > Metazoa > Chordata > Actinopteri > Stomiiformes > Stomiidae > Borostomias > Borostomias antarcticus. The sequence goes on along the minus strand of NC_140239.1, from coordinate 11,317,730 downwards.
GCTTTGTCTCAGGTCGCTGGAAAACTGGGACGAATCCTAACTTGGCATTTGCGAGTATCGGCGTTGACAACTGGCTCCCTGATAGATGCGTGCTAGGAAAGTTCCCGCATCCCGACATCGACCATTGCGAGCCGTTGAAGCAATGGAACTTCCGAAAGGCCAACTGGAAACACTAGCGCCTCCTTACCCATAGATGCACAAGGTGCCTCCCACCACCTAACACCAAGAGAAGAGCCCTAGTTGTGGTGATCCCTAAGCTGAACAAGCCTGAAGGGGACCCCAAGAGTTATCACCCCATCTCTCTGTTATGTATCCACTTCAAGATGCTTGAGTGTCTCATCTACGCCCGCGTCGAACCAATCATCGACCCGCTGCTCCCACAGGAGCAGGCCGGGTTCCGACACGGGGGAGATCGACCGTAGATCAAGTCACTTTGATGACTCAAGACATTGAGGACAGCTTTTCATCTAAAAGGAAGGCCGGAACCATCTTTATAGACCTGACGGCTGCCTACGACACCGTGTGGCACCGCAGCCTCACCTGCAAGCTGCTCCGCCTGCTGACGGACAGGCACATGGTCAGCATGATCATGGAGCTTGTCCGAAACCTCAGCTTCACCCTCACCACTAGTAGCGGACAGCAAAGCAGGTTGCGACGCCTTAAGAATGGCGTCCCCCAGGGATCTGTCCTAGCCCCCCTCCTTCAACTACAACAACGACCTGCCGATCGCAGTCTCCAGGAAGTACGCCTACGCAGACGACCTTGCACTGGTGTACTCAGCTGGAGACTGCCAGGCCGTGGAGGAGACCTTGAGTCAGGACATGCAGACACTAGCGGCATACCTCCGGAAATGGAGATTGAAGCTCAGTGAGGCAAAGACGGTGTCGGCGGCCTTCCACCTTAACAACAAGGAAGCCAAACGTGAGCTCCGAGTGCACATCGATGGAACACTCCTGCCATGCAGTGCCGAACCAACCTACTTCGGCGTGACATTGGAGAGGTTGTTCACGTTCCGCCGACACCTCGAGTCACTGTGCAAGAAGTTATCAGCTTCTGTGGCGTTGATGAGGCGACTGGTCCAATCAGGCTGGGGTGCCGGGGCAAAAACACTGTGTACAGCAGCCCTAGCCCTGGTCTACTCAACCAGTGAATACTGCGCACCGGTCTGGTGCTGCAGCACTCACACCCATCTCATCGACCCGCCTATCAATGAAGCCTTGCACATCGTGGTGGAATGCCTGCATTCCACTCCTGTGGACAACCTTCCCATCCTCGCAGGCATCCAGCCCGCTGGCCTCTGCTGCACAGGAACCACAGCACATCTCGCTTGCCGGGCCGTGGAGCCTAACCACCTGCTCCACGACAGGCTCACTGTAACAGCGGAGCCTCCCCGGCGTCTCAAGTCGAGAAACCCTTTTGTGCCTGCCGCACAGGATCTCCTGCAGCAATGCAGAGATCTTAACATCAGCGAGGCAGGATGGGCGGACAACACCTGGCGTGCGGAGTGGGAGGCAAACACCTCCAGACTCCATGATTTCATCCTGGCCGCCAGCCCTTCCCGTCCCAGGGAATCCAAACGAAGAAGAACTTCAAATGGAACATCCCTACTAACACAGTACGTAAAACTGACGGGACACATTGGTGTAATTGTGGTAACTTTGCGACGTCACCAGCAGCGGACCTAGCTGACACCTAGCTGACACTTGCCTTTTCATTCGCAAAATAACCAAAATAGCCGTCCTCAAGTACACTGTAAGGGAACGTAGCCGCCACTGCTGCTTAAATCCGTAACTACGATGTAATTAAATAACGTGACAATGTGGTTACATCACAGTCCCAATCTGACTTTATTGGAAATGTGTCACAGTGGGTCAGAACATTTGTAAATTACTTAGGTTTTAAAATAAATTTTGAAGTCATACAGTTACAGAATTGTGAGGAGAAATCCTGCATGTCTGTTTTGTGTGTAATTTCTCATTTACAGTTAATATTAACACTAAAGATTTGCAGTCTAGGCCTAATAAAAATAATGATAAAAAATATGCCTATGAATAAAGTCCTAATTTTGCAACCTAAATGTGAGCAATGAACGCTGAGCAGTGAACGTAGAATGCAAGGCATTGGGCTACTTTCTTAGGTGACACAATTGAAGAACTAGACAAACAAGTTACACACTCTGGTACAGTAGGTGGCTGTATGCACATTAAAGTTGTTTGCGATCCGCCACTAAACCCAGCGAAGAAGAAGAAGAACGAGGAGGGGTTAAACTTCCGCCCCGTTTGAAACAGAAGCGATTGAGAAAGACCAACACGCTGTCTTTGTCTCCGCGACAACACAGATCCTGTAAGTATCTCAATTTCAATGTATACATTAGTATGTATACATACATACTATGTATTTTGGTATCGTCCCAGATAAAACACCAACGTTATGTGCAAGCTACCCTTTTGTAATGATTATCTATATGCAGATGCTCTCTTTCCAATGTTAGCTAACTAGCTAGCCAGCTAACGTGATTAGCCTTTTTCGGTCTAGCCTGTCTTCTCGAGTCTAGCAGGCTCGCGCGAGCTCCTGCACGTTCGTACTGTTTCATCGCTTGGAATAAAATGCGATAATTAGCTTACTCATTGATTTCGCATTAACCCACGACACCGTTAGTAGGTGTTTGTTTTTAGGCATTCATTTTTCCGAAGTTAACGTTAACAGAATACTAGAAGCCCCAACAACGGAGCTAGGCTAGCTAGCAGGATTTGTTATAGCAGCCATCTTGGCTCATTTGGTTACAGCAGCCATCTTGGTGGATTTCATGTTACTCTTAACTGTTGAAATGGTTGCTCATTCTGTCAAACGGGTAAAGAATTGTGTACTACGTTTTCACTCACATACAAATCCAAATTTTGCATAATAGGTACTCATGATGTGGACTACTAATAGAGGCGCTAAGACGGGGACAGGCGTGGCCAGGGGCAGTCCTGGGACAGCACCACAGGCTCTGTGAGTCTTGTTCAGTTGAATGCCCTCATGAGTATCAACAGAAGAGCACCATATACATATGCACACATACACTCTAACATGTCGCTCTCTCCTCAGCTCAGCCCAATGGTCTCTGATGGTTCTGTCTGGCCAGCCCTTAGGTGGAGAAACACCTGATCATCAATATAGGCAGGCACACGTAAGTACAAATGCACATACGTTTCCATAGATGGGATAAACAAATGGGGATATTGATATTGAGTTAATGTTAACGGTAGACATGTGAGATTCATAAGACGCATCACTGACGCCACAATATCAGGGAAATTGAGCAATTGCTTCCCTGTAGTGCAAACTTGCAAGATTCGCTCAGTTATTAACCCTTCTTGCCTTTTTTGTTGTTGGTTTTCTCTCTCCTCCTTCCTCTCTGTGCAGTTCTCCTGTGTGCTGAGCCGCTATCCCATGTATTGCCACTGCTGACAGGGTAGAGCTCAGCCCCATGCAGAAGTGAGTGATGAGGAGAGGGAAGATCATTTTCCCGTTTTTTTTCCCTCCAGTTTTAGGAACCGTCTCAAGAATGTGTTCCCCACTTTTATGCCTTTAAATCAGGGTTGGAGTATTCCAGGTGTGTGGCCATGGCCATGAACACCAGTAGAGGAGGGAACCAAGTGTCTCATTCTCTCTCCACAGTTGTGTGGTTGTAACCCCCCACTAGCTACATATTCATTCAATCTTTATTTAACCTCGTGAATCAATTGAGAGTAAGCTCTCATTTACAATGACGTATAATCACTCTATATTTGAACTTGTACTACAGGTGAGATAATCCTTTTTAATGGTCTCTCTCATTCGCTCTCCTAGCTGTGATGTTAGAGTTGTGCAAGACTTGGGTGTTCTCCTGCTCTGAGTGCCCATTCTCCTATACCTCCCAGATCTACCTCCACAAGCACATCAAGAGAAGCCATGACAACCTCTGTCTCTGCTGAGGAACACACAGAGCATTATGAAGTAGCCAGTGCCTTGGCGAAGGTGTTTGAGCAGCAGTCATCAATGGATTAACTCCCAAGACACAAGGAAGAGACAGCGCAACACACGCTATGACTCCAGTGACGAAGGTAATATAATAAAGTGCATTCAACAGTCCCAAAAGAGTACTACTTGAGTTGACTAATCTGAGCTAATTTACCTCTACTATATGTTCCAGTGCCCAGGCAGCCGGTCGGCAGAACTCAGACCAGACCAGCTATGCCAGGTGCCAGAGCCGGAAGGCCTGCTCTGCCAGTTATCAATGCAGGTATCCATGCATGTTTGTGTTGGTGAAATGTCTATGCATATTTGCACACTTACAGTTAACTCAGGACTTTCGGAAGACTCATGTACTCAGTTCACTAATTCGCTCATCTCACATCTCACTACTCGGCAGTAGATGTTCATCGCCCGGGTCCTTTGAGCCAAGGCGCTGTGAGCCCAGGCCCTTCAGCCCTTCAGACGTCCAGGCACGAGCAGCATGCATCAGCGATTAGCACCCCGGCCAGACCAGGTCAGGGTCTGACATGTCTCATGTCGAGTTGATTCTTCCCCTTATGCCAGAATCACTACGCCGCCAGCACCATAGTTTCCTGCTCATCCCTTTATCCTCTGGTTTTCAGGTAGTTCTCTGATGCCATTGCCTGTGAGACCAACAGCTCCAGCAGTGTTGCCATCAAGCTCTGCAGATGCTGGTATGCTGAATTTTGTGAACTACTTCATGCTGCATGTAGGGATATACTTTGAGCTGAATATCCATTATGGGACCGTACAATTACTTATAGCCACATCTGTGTTTAATATCCAGACTTCCAGAGGATGATGTGTCAGCAGTTCTCCAGCGTCATGCAGAGTCTGAGGGAGATGGCACAGACAATGATGAGGCTGGAGCAGAGACTGTCCGGCGAGTCTGCAGACAGCTATCGGGGAGCAGTACTGGATGACCTGCACCCTGCTAAAACGGAGGAGGAGCTGCTGGTCTTGGAGGAGCAGCTGAAGGACAAGGATCATCAAAGGAAGATGGTGAGTAACTTCAGGGCAGAACTTTGTTCCTTATTTTTGCAGGGAAGTGTTAAGGAAATGTAAAAGTAAATGATTGTCTTTATGTTTTGCAGACACGATATCTGAGTTCCATTGGCGGCAAAGATCTGCCAGATGTGGTCCGGCGGGTGCTGTCAGCCATTGCCATACAGAGTGTGGTGTGTCTACAGCGTCCATGGGAAGAGGGGGAAGAAGCCTCTGAAGAATATGACCCTCTACAATGTCATATTACGTAAGGGATTGTTCATATTTTCGCAAAATAATACATTGTCTTTGCTTCATGCCATGTGCATTGAAACCATTCCCTTTTTGGTTAAAAGGTGCAGTTATGGCCTGTAAGCCAAGCACCACTGTGACGGAGGTGTCTGCCCAGCTGCAGGAGATGCTGAAACATGCCCCTGCTCGATTCAAAAAGGTATGTGATGTCAGGCAGTTAATTTTCTCGTATCCAGTGACATGGCACGCTTCCAATGAACGTATGCGACTTGCTTTTACAGCCATTTCATTATGTCCTTAGGCATCTGCTCCAGCCCAGCTGACCTCCCCAGCCCAGCCCCTGACCGCAGCTCCAGCCCTGACCACAGTGGAGTATTCAGATGAGGATGACCTCTTCTGCCCAGACCCTCGATTCAGATGTGGGTGACCCCCAGCCCGTCTCCCTAAACCTGCCTTTCCAGCCTGCCAGGATGGATGCCTTTTTTGTAAATAGTTTTTGTAAATTTTAACCTTTTTTTTGTGGGATACAATGGTCTGTTCCCGGTCTGCCTGCCACAGAATGCGCAGTTTCATTTTTGTTTTTAGAACTTTTGCAATTGTCAGATAATGGGTTGCTAGCCAGTGCTTGTACATGCTTTTTTTTGCTTTTCTGGCTATGCGTAATGTGACAGACCGTAAACCTCATCCTTGTAAATATGTATACTTTTAATTTGTAATGTACTTTGTGTAATAAAATGTTCTAAACTGTTAATGGTGTTCAGTCGTATATTGGTTTGTATCATAATGCTTGCTGCTATATCCCCATATAGCATTAATTCGTTTTTGTACTGGTAAATGCTAAATATAGCCAGTGGTACTGCAAATGCTAAATATAGCCAGTGGTACTGCAAATGCTAAATATAGCCAGTGGTCAGTAAGTGACCATATTTGCACCGTGCGAAAAAGACGTGCAGACCAAGTCATATAAATACCTGTAAATCTAGTGTCAGCCAAGTGAGTTTATTACGGAAGTTCCTGCCCACGTTTTTTGCACGCGGCCGCACCATATTTGCACCGTGCGAAAAAGACGTGCAGACCAAAGTCATATAAATACCTGTAAATCTAGTGTCAGCCAAGTGAGTTTATAACGGAGGTTCCTGCCCACGTGATCAAGTGCGTTCTTTGCACGCGGCCGCAACTTCGGAATGACGTGTCGTTCTTACGTAGCGGCTACTAAACGGCAGATCTCGCGTTTCCGTAAATGGCCGCGTAATTTCCGCACGCGGCGCAGATGAATCGTCACCTATAGCGGCCGTATGTAGAACGTTTGCGCAACCTGCGTGTGTTAGTAGGGATGAGACTATGAAGAATGTGAGATATCAAGATGCCACTCCACATCAATTGAATAGATCAAGCTACTACTGCTTAGGAAGCTAGTAGGCTGCTTAGGAAGCTAGTAGCCTACTTACAGTAGGAAGCTAGTGCTTAGTAAGCTAGTACTAAGGAAGCTAGTGCTTAGAAAGCTAGTGCTCAGGAAGCTATTACTTAGGAAGCTAGTACTTAGGAAGCGACTTAGGAAGCCAATTCTTAGAAAGCTAGTGCTTAGGAAGCTACTACTTAGGAAGCTACTTAGGAAGCTACTTAGGAAGCTAGTGCTTAGGAAGATAGTGCTTAGGAAGCTAGTACTTAGAAAGCTACTGCTTAAGAAGCTAGTGGTTAGGAAGCTAGTGCTTAGGAAGCTACTACTTAGGAAGCTACTTAGGAAGCTAGTGCTTACTACTTAGGAAGCTACTTAGGAAGCTAGTGCTAGGAAGCTGGTGCTTAGGAAGCTAGTACTTAGGAAGCTACTGCTTAAGAAGCTAGTGGTTAGGAAGCTAGTGGTTAGGAAGCTAGTGCTTAGGAAGCTACTACTTAGGAAGCTAATTAAGAAGCTAGTGCTTAAGAAGCTAGTGCTTAGGAAACTATTGCTTAGGAAGCTCGTACTTAGGAAACTAGTGCTTAGGAAGCTAATACTTACAGTAGGAAGCTTGTGCTTAGGAAGGGTGTACTTAGGAAGCTATAGTGCTTAGGGAGCTAGTGCTTAGGGAGCTAGTGTTTAGGGAGCTAGTACTTACAGTAGGAAGCTAGTGCTTAGGAAGCTAGTACTAAGGAAGCTAGTTCTTAGAAAGCTAGTGCTCAGGAAGCTATTACTTAGGAAGCTAGTACTTAGGAAGCGACTTAGGAAGCCAATTCTTAGAAAGCTAGTGCTTAGGAAGCTACTACTTAGGAAGCTACTTAGGAAGCTACTTAGGAAGATAGTGCTTAGGAAGCTAGTACTTAGAAAGCTACTGCTTAAGAAGCTAGTGGTTAGGAAGCTAGTGCTTAGGAAGCTACTACTTAGGAAGCTACTTAGAAGGCTAGTGCTTACTACTTAGGAAGCTACTTAGGAAGCTAGTGCTTAGGAAGCTGGTGCTTAGGAAGCTAGTACTTAGGAAGCTACTGCTTAAGAAGCTAGTGGTTAGGAAGCTAGTGGTTAGGAAGCTAGTGCTTAGGAAGCTACTACTTAGGAAGCTAATTAAGAAGCTAGTGCTTAAGAAGCTAGTGCTTAGGAAACTATTGCTTAGGAAGCTCGTACTTAGGAAACTAGTGCTTAGGAAGCTAATACTTACAGTAGGAAGCTTGTGCTTAGGAAGGGTGTACTTAGGAAGCTATAGTGTTTAGGGAGCTAGTACTTACAGTAGGAAGCTAGTGCT
>NC_140239.1:11297263-11299763 GCF_949987555.1 Borostomias antarcticus | reverse complement strand
GGCGGGGGGGGGGGCAGACACACCGAATCCACTATCCAGGATCTGATCTGATCCATCTATATGGAAAATGGCTGGTAAACATGGAACAGTAAACATGGAAGACAGACAGACAGACAGACAGACAGACAGACAGACAGATAGATAGACAGACAGACAGACAGACAGACAGACAGACAGACAGACAGACAGACAGACAGACAGATAGATAGATAGATAGATAGATAGACAGACAGACACAGACAGACAGACAGACAGACAGACAGACAGACAGACAGACAGACAGATAGATAGATAGATAGATAGATAGATAGACAGACAGACAGACAGACAGACAGACAGACAGTACTATAATGATCCCCAAGGGGAAATCCCCTCGTTCCAGTTGTACAGTCAACACATCAGGACAGTAACACAGTGAGGCACAGAAAAGGCATGAAAAAGGAGGGATGCGCTCGACTCACTATTAGTATAAAAGTCTTGCAGGCAATGGGTGCTCCTATAATGGAAATGTCCATACTCAGAAACAGGGAAAGAAATAGGCAGCACTCCAAATTGCGTATAATGTATATTTTATTGCCACACAAGGGACGTTTCGGGCAACAGAAAAGGCATGACCTGTAGGATTTACAGTATGTTAGTACAGTAAAATCAGAGACTACAATCTCAACTGCCGTAGTACCGAGTACTGTCACCTCACAGCAAGAAGGTCTCCGGGCCTTTCTGTGTGGAGTTTGCATGTTCTCCCCGTGTTCGCAATGGTTTTCTCTCAAAGAACCCAATATGAAAATAACCGATTCTCTTCAGTCCGGTCCCTGACCAGGACCTGGACTGAGCACTTGGACTTGGTCCCCGGGCGCCATGAACGATGGCTGCCCACTGCTCCTGGCTGTTCCTGGAGGACGACAGCTTGGATGGGAGAAATGCAGGAGACAATTTCCACCGGGGACCCCCAAAATTGCATGTGTGTGTGTTGTGTGCAATGTCATTACTCACTGTGTGTAATGTGTGTGTCACCGTGTGGCCAATTACAGTCCCCCCCCTTTCCCTCGGGTCCTGTAATTTGTCATTTGTTAACTGTCATGTCCAAGAACTGTCTGAGCACCAAACCAATGTCTTGGCTCACAGCACGCTGCCCCGGGTCCATGGTAACCATGTCCTCCTGTCCTGTCCTGACCAGGGTGTGGTGTCCATGCCCTCCTGTCCTGCCCTGACCAGGGTCCATGGTGACCATGTCCTCCTGTCCTGTCCTGACCAGGGTCCATGGTGACCATGTCCTCCTGTCCTGTCCTGACCAGGGTGTGGTGTCCATGTCCTCCTGTCCTGTCCTGTCCTGACCAGGGTGTGGTGTCCCTGCCCTCCTGTCCTGTCCTGACCAGGGTGTGGTGTCCATGTCCTCCTGTCCTGTCCTGACCAGGGTGTGGTGTCCCTGCCCTCCTGTCCTGTCCTGACCAGGGTGTGGTGTCCATGTCCTCCTGTCCTGTCCTGACCAGGGTCCATGGTGACCATGTCCTCCTGTCCTGTCCTGACCAGGGTGTGGTGTCCATGTCCTCCTGTCCTGTCCTGACCAGGTTGTGGTGTCCCTGCCCTCCTGTCCTGTCCTGACCAGGGTGTGGTGAAGAAGGTGGGAGACATCGTCCATGATGGCCCTCAGTCTGGCCAGTGTTCTTCTCTCTGCCCCTGCGGTCACAGAGTCCATGCTGACCCCCAGAACAGAGCAGTCAGAGTCCAGGCTGACCCCCAGAACAGAGCAGTCAGAGTCCAGGCTGACCCCCAGAACAGAGCAGTCAGAGTCCAGGCTGACCCCCAGAACAGAGCAGTCAGAGTCCAGGCTGACCCCCAGAACAGAGCAGTCAGAGTCCAGGCTGACCCCCAGAACAGAGCTCGCCCTCCTGACCAGCCCGTCCACCAGCGTCCAGCGTCCGCTGCTTTAACACTGCTGCCCCAGCACACACCTGGGCGCTCGCTACAACAGGAACCCTCTCACATAACTGTCATCCCTTCTCCTCTTCATTAGAATAAAATACCAATAACAACAACAACAATAACAACAACAATAATAATAATAATTCATTATATTTTTAAAGCACTTTTCAAGACAATCTCAAAGTGCTGATCCCATGTGTCCCATGTGTCCCAAGTCTCAGTTGTGTCACTCACATAACCAAGATTTGGGGTGATAATGCAGTCATTTAGCAGATGCTTTTATCCCAAGTAACAATAATTGCATTTAAAGTAGGAAGTCAGTGTACTACTACTCACCATCTCACAAGTGCATCTCATTCATAAACAAGTGACTAAGAACATAATCTAGTGCTGAAGCCAAAGTGCAAGAGTAGCAAACCACAGTTAAGAGTAGGAACTACAGTGTAGTCTATATGCAGATATACAGAGTTAACACCACATATTATGTCTTTTATAAAGAGCTTTGAACTGCATTTACTTTGTCTCAATTGATATTTGTGTTTTTGCTTTTAATGTCTTTTCTGTGACGCACTTTGAA
>NC_140239.1:11267263-11292263 GCF_949987555.1 Borostomias antarcticus | reverse complement strand
AGCGTAAAAACTGAACGCTGCTTCTCCATGTTTTGTTTTAACTCTGGGGACAGAAAGCAGGCCTGTATCAGACGACTTGAGTGGTCTGGATGGTTCATAACGTAGCAGCAGATCAGAAATATATTTTGGCCTTAAACCATTCAGTGCATTATAAACCAACAGCAGTATTTTTAAGTCAATTCTTTGACAGACAGGAAGCCAGTGTAAGGACCTCAGAACTGGAGTGATGTGATCCACTTTCTTAGTTTTAGTGAGGACTCGAGCAGCAGCGTTCTGAATCAGCTGCAGCTGTCTAATCTTTTTTTTTTTTAGAGAGACCTGTGAACACACCGTTACAGTAGTCGAGTGTACTAAAGATAAACACATGGACACGTTTTTCCAGATCCTGAGACATAAATCCTTTAATCCTTGATAAATTCTTCAGGTGATAGTAGGCTGACTTTAATTGTTTTAATGTGACTAATACTACTACCACTACTATTACTACTACTACCACTACTACTACTACTACTACTACTACTACCACCACCACTACTACCACCACTACTACTACTACTACTACCACTACTACTACAACTACTACTACTACCACCACCACCACTACTACTACTACTACCACCACTACCACCACCACCACTACTACTACTACCACTACTACTACTACCACCACTACCACCACCACCACTACTACTACCACCACTACTACTACTACTAATAGCCTACTACTACCACTACTACTAGCCTACTACTACTACTACTACTAGCCTACTACTACTACTACTACTACTACTACTACTACCACTACTACTACTACTACTACTACTACCACCACCACCACTACTACTACTACTACTACTACTACTACTACTACTACTACTACCACTACTACTACTACTAGGTTACAAACCAAAACAGCTTGGTTTATGATCAGCCACTAAATATGCCCCTTGTTTATTACTGTAAAGTAATATCATCCTATTAATTTACATCCCACATTCACTGTGCATAGTGTTATGATAAAACATACACTAAGACTATTTGATTTACAGCAGTCATAGGAAAGTGAAATTAGACCTTCTCCTGTTAAAGGCCGGAGCTTAGTCTTGTATCTCATTACTCGTGTTGGGGGAAGTTTATGGTGTTTTTCACTGCCAAGTTTAGGCCAGACGGGAACATCCACCCACAAGGAAGAACTTTACTAGGCAGGCAGGGTGAAACTTTCCATGCAAATTACATCAGCTAGGTGGCCAATCACAGAGTGAATAGTGAATGCATCACAGACCCTGTGAGCCTATCAGATTTCACCACGACAGTAGAAATAGATCGCAGGCGCTGCCCCCATTTTCATATTTGAGAATTGAAGGGGGGGAAGAGAACAGAGAAACATTAGGTTTCTTTGGAAATTGATGACAACAATACCCCGATATTTATAAACTACACACAGTCCCAGTAGGATACGCAACATGGTGGTGGTTACGGCCGCGTCAGGAGGCACCCACAAGGTGCTCCTGATCTCCGGGAAACAGAATGGCTCGTCCAGCGCGACGCAGGGCGGCTTCAGCCGGTCCATTTCTGTCGTTCTGCCGTCGTCTTCTAACCAGGCGTCGTCGGATTCCGACTCTAATTCATCCGCGGGTCCCCCCCTGCGAAAAAGACAGCGACTCACACATTTGAGCCCAGAAGAGAAAGCGCTTCGCAGGTCAGTATTGTACAATTTTGCATCGTTTTTGTGTGTGATGTCGGCCTTTTTTGCGGTCACAATTTTATCTGGTCGTAAAACGGCGGTTGGATCACGCCCAAAGATATTGATCTCATGCCTGGGACTGGAACAATAGTCCATTAATTATCTTAGCCAGACCACAGTCAATGCCCAAAATGGAAAATTAAAGTTCGCCGCTCACAGCTTCAATGTAGCCTACCGGGCCCTCAGTAGTAGCCTATAATTAAACCGTGCCTTGAGTCCGCATTTATCATACGGCTAGATTTGTATTTGACCTGACAGAGGCGGCTTGTCAGCCATCCCCTCATTCCAGGGATCAGAGTAACTTGTCAGCTGGTCTGGTCCCACCCCGCGATCCTATGAAGAGCAGGAGGAAGGCTCGTATCCTGTTCTGCCTGCGTGGCAGGAATATGGCCGATGATTGCGCAACAGCCCTCCACGCACCGCCTCAGCGCTGTCATCGGCTTAGTCAGCGGTACCATGGAAAGAACGTTTCTATTCTAACTCGTTTTTTTTCTTCTTTTTTTTCGGTTCTTCCAGGAAACTCAAGAACAGAGTGGCCGCCCAGACCGCCAGAGACAGAAAAAAAGCCAAAATGGGAGAGTTGGAACAGCAAGTTCTGGAGTTGGAGCTAGAGGTATATTATTTTTCTAAACTGTATATATAGGGCACGTGTTGCATGTACCGGCATTGAATGGGTGACTTGACTTATTGACTTAAATTTCGCTTTTTTTTCCTTCAGAACGAGAAACTTCACATTGAAAATGAGCTGTTACGGGAGAAGACAAGCGGGCTGTTGAGCGAGAACGAGGAGTTGAGACAGAGGCTGGGGTTGGACACCCTGCCGTCCACAGAGAAGGTAAGAGGATTGGCTCTAATGCCCAAGACTGGAGGGAGGGACGTTGAGCCACCTGGTTGTCAGTTATAATGGGGCATACATATGCGTTTAATAACACTCCTCTGTTCTCCTCCCCCTCTCCTCCTCCTCTCTCCTCCTCCCTTCCACCTCTCCTCTCCTCCTCTCAACTTCTCCTCTCTCCTCCTCCTCTCCTCTGTCCTTCTCCTCCTCCTCTCTCCTCCCCTCCTCTTCCAGGTGGAGGTTCTGGAGTCCAGTGGGACGGATGCAGGTTTGGGGATCGGGTCTACTGAGTCCGCAGTACTCAGGCTACGTGTGCCTCCGCAGCAGGTGCAGGCCCAGCCGTCCTCAAGTCTGAAGACTTCCCAATGGATCCAGATGATCCTGACTCTGCAGACTCTGAGGTGAGACGCGGGGTGTCCCCTCTCTCTGGGCGACCCCTCTCTCTGGGCGACCCCTCTCTCTGGGTGACCCCTCTCTCTGAACCCCCCAGGGTCCCACACAGTCACAACCACTCAAACACACGGGTATCAACGCACACACGGGACATACAACACATGAGACCCCTGGTCTGCCTGCACCCCCTGTAGAGGACGTAGGCCCAAGAAATAGACCCTCCAGCCTAGGATGACATGTCAGTGCTATATCAGTTATGAGTCCTCTATAACTTTTATATAGTGTTTATTGGCAGTTATTCAAGTAACTAGGCCTTGGTTTTATTTTTTTCTGGTGAAGGTTGTAACCTATCTCTCTCAAATTAATTTCAAATTAATTTGAAATTGCTTTATTGGCATGACATAACACTGTACATATTGCCAAAGCAAGTGTTCGGACATTGGAAAGCAACATTAATTAGATTAGGAACACAGGCTACTACAAAACGAAACAAACCATCAGTTGTCTATATGGCAGCAACAGCAAGGAACAGTAAACAAAACAATAAAAATGACGGTAGATCTGATAATAACCCACCCTTCCCCTCTCTCTCTCTCTCTCTCCCCCTCAGTCTGATCTCCTGCTGGGCATTCTGGACATCCTTGACCCGGAGTATCTCCTCCGCTGTGGTGACCAGGGGTGCGAGGAGCCGGCGGTGCTGCTGGTCGGAGGGGGGGATCCAGTACCTCCCGCCGCACCTGCAGCTCTGGGGGCCCCACCAGTTAAGCTGGAGGCCCTTAATGAACTGATCCACTTCGACCACATCTACACCAAGCCCGTGGAGCTGGTGTGGGCGGGGCAGCAGAGCTGCGACGACGAGGAGGAGGAGGAGAGCGAAGCAGCGATGAAGATTGAGGACGCCGGCTTCCCCGTGGAGGAGGTGGAGGTGGAGAGCGTCTACGTCAAAGAGGAGGCGGAGGAGGTGGACATCCCCGACGCCGCCGCCTGTCCCCCCGACGTGGTCGACTTCTTCTCCTCCTCCCCCTCCCCCGCCCTCTGCGGGGGGTTGGAGAAGGCGGCGGCCTCCCTGGCCGACGCCTACAGCGACTCCGGGTACGAGCGGTCCCCTTCCCCCTTCAGCGACATGTCCTCCCCGCTGTGCCACGACGGCTCCTGGGACGACGTGTTCGCCAACGAACTGTTCCCCCAGCTGATCAGTGTCTGAACGCCTCCCTGAACACCCGCCCTCCAACACCATCAGCCCAATAAATGATCTATATGATTCTATTTCTACTATTCAGTTTAGTATTACTGACTACAGTACATGATTCATATTGCTGTATTTGGTGCCACCATGGGCCCCATCTGGGTCCCTTACTAAAGTTAAGTACATCATCTCCTTTAATACAGCAGGTCTGTACCTTGGGCCCTCCTGCATTGACTTGTGGGACACAGGAGTTCTTGTGACACCTAATCTGGCATCGCTAATCGTTAGTGGGCTTCGTAAGATTGATTTAAAAAAATCTTGGGCCCCACTGCCAGCTTGGGATGGAACATGGGTGAGAATCCAGCGTTTCTGTGAATAGTTTTTATCTAAGGGGGATCGGGACTGAGATCGTTTTTAAAAAAAGACACATTTTATTTATTTGTGTATTCTGTTTCGGAGTCTTCTGTATGTAGTCTTCCTCGGCATGTATAAACGTGTTCTTCGCCCTGCAGAGCTTGTAAGCCTCGCCCTCCTAGACATTAATCCCTGCATTAAAAAAACTTTTTGCATCGCATCTGCTTGTCTTTTTCTACCTCGATACCGTTCACTATCAGAGTGATGTTCAGCTTTAACATGGAGACCAGACTAGAGGAATACGACCCCTTTACAAGGTCCCTTTATATATTAACAGCAGAAGTACTTGAGTGTCTCGAGCATCAAGGCCTGCATTCATGCGTCGAGCGCCCTGAGGGGTGACTGGGCGGTGAGTCACGTGGCGTCCACATGTCTGCCAGCGCCGGTCTCCTGAGTGGCAGGTCATCAAAATGGCTGCTTTGTCTAACCACCATCTATTGATTAGTGAGATGGCCACCAGACTTCTGAAAGAAGAAGTTCCTCTAATACATAAAAGCACATAATAAAGTGTGTCTCTGCCCGTGGCAGTGGAGCTGTGATGTTCTGAGGTGAGCTGCGTGTCTTCAGCAGTGCAGCTTGGCAGATTCCGCCTCGCCTGGGACTTTGCCACCTGCAGCGTGTGTGTTCTCCCCCAGGAGAGACCAGCAGCAGCGTGTTCTCTCCACAGAGAGATAAGATAGCAGCAGCCTCCGTGCTGGAGGTTGAAGGTGAGTTATTACACCACGCTCAGTCAGACTGAACGCCTCCTGTTCCAACACTGACCTGAACCTTGCCACCAGCAGGGCACATTAAGGGTTAAAAGTCGACAGGATAAGACTACAGAAGACGTGTAGCTTAAAACAAATATTTGCTTTTCTACTCTAGTTTGTAACAATCTCTGACACAGACACACACACACACTGTCAGGAATAGGGACCTAGTTCTAATGTTACATCATGTTTGTGTAGAGTAACAGGGTGCACCCTGGGAGAAAGCTGACCCTGGTGGGCTCGGCGGTGGGGGGGGGCGCGGGGTCCTAAATAGGCCACAGGTATCATCATCGTCTCTCAGGTATGTGACAGAGAACGGCAGGGAGGGGCGACGCCCTTCCACCTCTAGGCATCCTATTCTGATCATCACACCCTGGATGTCATTCCTGTGAAGGCAGGGAGGGAGTGGCGGACCCTCCCCCCTCCACCCCTTTTTATAAAGACCCTCCCCCCTCCACCCCTCTTTATAAAGGTGCGTTGGGGGGTTGAATGGTGCCCCCCCCCCCCCCCCCCCCCCCCCCCACCGTCTACTGACTGATTTCTCACACACTTAATTAGTGTAAACGACCCTCTCTGTCTGTTTGCTCTGGGTCTGCTTTGCTGATTGTAATTCATTGTGTTCATAATGTCTGTAGCTCTCTCTCTTTCTCTCTCTCTCTCTCTCTCTCTCTCTCTCTCTCTCTCTCTCAGTCTCTCTCTCACACACACACCCCCACACACCCACAATGGTCTTGGCGCAGTGCTCTTCCTGGGGTGGGTGGGTGGGGGAGGGGGGGGGTACTCTATACCTAAGGGTACAATTTACACAACAACAATAAACAACAATCCCCCTGATCCACACACACCCGGCAGACAGAAGCAACCAGATCCAGATGGAGATTTGTATTGACTGTAGCCAGGTCGGCTTGCGCTTCGTCTGTTGGTGCATGACTATAAACACAGTACAGGACAGGACAGTGCAAAATACAAGAACAATGTGATATAATACAATCTACAATACAGTCTACAATAATGTATAAAATAGCCAGCAACGCTATGAGGTAGCAGGTAGTAGATTTAGAAAGCATAGGCTACACATGCACAGAGCTCACACATGGCTGTGACATCTTTGGTGCTATCAGTATCAGGATCAGGAAAAACTAGATTTTCTTTCCGATTTTGACCTTTCAAAAACCTGGAAGAGAATCTCCACCCTTTTCTATTCAAACATGAGGCATGCTGTCTATTTTCTGAGCCAATAAATGGTATGTCACGTCTTCGCCCTACGCACTTCACTAGACAGACGATCTAGCTCGCTGGGATGGGTGGCTGCCTGGGTGTGTGTGTGTGTGTGTGTATGTGTGTGTGTGTGTGTGTGTGTGTGCATGCATGTGATTACGAGTACCTGTGTCTACCAATATTGTCAAAACAACTCTTCACATTCACCCAATACAGCACAAGGAGACAGTGGGCCATAAAAAAATAGCCAGCAAAGCAAAATCCAAGCTGTCATTCTAGCAGCCCATGAGACTGATGTACACTTTTACCATATGATCAGTCCTGTTTTATTTTCTTATTAGGTGGGCTAGCTTGCAAAAGATATTCCCACTAATTCTTTCTTTCTTTCTTTCTTTCTTTCTTTCTTTCTTTCTTTCTTTCTTTCTTTCTTTCTTTCTTTCTTTCTTTCTTTCTTTCTTTCTTTCTTTCTTTCTTATTATTCTCCCCAGTTTTTGTCTCCTTAACTACTTCTTCATACTTTGTGATAGAAACTTCATTCAAACTTTAAGTAGTTTTTAAGAAATTTAACTTTTAGAACTATTTTTTGTCCCATTGAAACTGCTTGAAACTGCTTTTGGAATGTTCAGAAACTTTATGTTTTTAGAGTGGTGGCAGCAGTTGCTTTGAAAATATTCACACATTTTGTAAACTGCTGGCACTCCTACAGTTTTGAAAGCTCACACACATATTATACATAAAAATGTTCACACAACTGTGCTGATTCGTACAATGTAAGTATCTAAGCAGTGTGACTTATAGTTTTTGCTGTATGACAATTTGTTCGGTAACTGCGCCCCTCATTGAAACGTATGGCATTTTGAGCTGCTAATTTTGCATTTTTACTATTTGAGAGAGAGAGCTGTCTGAAGCCAACATGCCTTTCCATTGAAGTGAATGAGAGGATGCTCACAGGGAACATGTCTATGTTCTCCGGGTCCTATGTTCCCCGGGTTCTATGTTCCCCGGGTCCTATGTTCCCCGGGTCCTATGTTCCCCGGGTTCTATGCTCCCCGGGTCCTATGTTCCCCCTGAAAAAGGGTTCTATGTTCCCCGGGTCCTGTTCCCCCGAAAAAGGGTCCTATGTTCCCCAGGTCCTATGTTATCCCGAAACGCTAAAGAAAAACGTGATTATGCCATCGCATGTTAATGCCAAAAGGGGCAGATTATGCACCTATTTTAGAAAGGTTGCATTTTCACCACAATAATCGCAGAATTCCGTGCAAAATATGCGAGGCTTGCATGATTCCATGCCCGCATTATTTCACATCAAGTTTAAAAAATGTTGCATGTTAACTTGGCATGGGACATAGCCTGGCCTGTGATGCGCAACGCATATCTCCTCAGTAGGCTACCCAAAGCAGCTCTGACTATAATGTAGGATATTCTAGATTGTAAGGCTAGCCTACTATTGGTTTTATGTAAATGAATGGAGAAGCTGCTTGATGCCTTCGTGAAGTTAACAGTGTCCCAGTCCAAACCCATCCCGCTGTGAGTTGGGATGTGGCTCATGAGAGGCGCAAATCCATTGGGGGAAAAATCTCAGTGGAGAGAGGATCCGCTCGCAGTAGAAATGATAGTCACTCAACCACTATGCGCTTGAAATAACTGAAGTTTAATAAATAGGCCATCACACACATAGGCCTATAAAAAAATTCTGTTATCTAATTTGGTGATAGGCTAACTTCAGAAAGAAAAAAAAAAGAGAAGAACTAAAACATTCAACCCTGCATATTCCATTGCATAATCATTGCATTTTTTGTGTGTAAGAAAACAAGAAACGGCACACTCAGCCTCCAGTAGAGTAGCCTACTGAGGCGATACGCGTTGCGCATCACATAGGCTAGGCTACGTCTGATCCATGTCAAGTTTATGCAACATTTTTTGAAAAAATGTGCGCATATTATTTTGCCCTTTTGGCATTAAATCATGCAATGGCATAATCACATTTATCTTTCGCGTTTCGCGGGGAACATAGGACCCGGCGAACATAATACCCTCTTTTGGGGGGAACATAGGACCCGGGGAACATAGGACCCAGGGAATATAGGGACACTGCTCACAGGGTCAGTTGGGATTTGAATTTGGGGACACGCTCTCTGTACAGGCACCCTTTTATGACTACTGTGGTAGCATTCATATTCCTTCCTTCCATCCTTCCATCCATCCTTCCTTCCTTCCTTCCTTCCTTCCTTCCTTTCTTTCTTTCTTTCTTTCTTTCTTTCTTTCTTTCTTTCTTTCTTTCTTTCTTTCTTTCTTTCTTTCTTTCTTTCTTTCTTTCTTTCTTTCTTTCTTTCTTTCTTTCTTTCCTTCCTTCCTTCCTTCCTTCCTTCCTTCCTTATATTCAAAGAAATATTCAGAATGACACTCTTTTTCAGGCTGCAAACTCATATTAATATCTTTTCTCCTCTTTCAGCTATTGAACTCAATAAAACTGAGTTATGATGAATGGTCTAATCTATTTTTGAGTGTAGTACTAGCAGTACTTATAACAAACACCTACTGCTTTTCACTGCTACTCCACAGCTACTGCTCCGCCCCGGAGTGGGCTATAGACACATGGTCTCCAATGAGGGGTGCATGGGGATGGCCTGGCAATCACTGACCTGCCCCCCACAACCTCTGACCTGAGGGGGCGGAGTCTCGCCACCACGCCACTATCCACGCCACCGTCCCCACATCTCAGACCCTGAGTTGGCTAAAGACGCAGTTTTCACAGTTGGGTGTATGTGGGTGGTCCGGGGAGCAGTACACTGTCCTCGACCGGCTCTGACCTGAGGGGGCGGAGTCTCGTCACCACGCCACTATCCACGCCACTGTCCCCACATCTCAGCCCCTGAGTGAGCTACAGACACACGGTCTTCACTGGTGAAGGCAGGTGGGTAGCCCGGCATGGCCTACACTGTCCACGACCGGCTCTGACCCAAGGGGGCGGAGTCTCGCCACCACGCCACTGAACATGCTACGGACACCACAACTCAGCCCTTGAGTGGGCTGGAGACACACGGTCTTCACTGGTGAAGGCAGGTGAATAGCCCGGTGCGGCCTACATTGTTCACGCCTGGCTCTGAACCAAGCGGGCGGAGTCTCGCCACCACGCCACAGACCCTGATTGACTCAGCCCCTGATTGAGCTAGAGACACACAGTCTTCACCAGTGGGTGCAAGGAGACTGCCCGGAGGTCTTCATGGTGGAGTCAGGTAGGTGGCCCGGAGAGGGGTAGACTGTCCTCGACCAGCTCTGGCCTGAGGGGGCGGAGTCTCACCACCACGCCACTATCCACGCCACGGGCCCCACAACTCAGCCCCCTGATTGGGCTAGAGACACATGGTCTTCACCGGTGCGGGCGGGTAGGTGGCCCGGAGAGGGGTACACTGTCCTCGACCAGCTCTGACCTGAGGGGGCTGAGTCTCACCACCATGCCACTGTCCACGCCACAGACCCCACAACTCAGCCCCTGAGTGGGCTAGAGACGCACGGTCTTTGCGGGTGGGTGCATGGAGATTGCCTGGTCCGTAGTAGTTCTAGCACTAGCTGTTACATACAGCTGCAGCAGCTAGCCCACCTCACATTTTCTCCAGGAAATGTTTTTATCTACTATTTTAACTGTTTTTCTTTATTCTGTACAGCATTGGGTGCTACATTTACTTCTATGAACAGTGCTATATAAATAAAGTTTGATGGCTGATCTGTGGTCAGCCTGCATATGAGACAAACAATAACAAAGAGCCTAAGATAAAATCAGGTACTGAAGGTTTGTTCATCATGACCGACTCTCTTAGCTTTTGTCTTTTATGTGGTAGCGAGGGCGTATGAAAGCGCTATTGCCTCTGACGCAAGTCTGAGTGAACTTCCTTTGCAAAGTATGGTGAGTACTAGTGCAGTTTCCCGTCTCCTACTCAGAAAACCACACTAGAACATGAATCTATCTCACAGCTGCTCCGATGAACCTCTGGAAAACCACACTAGAACATGAATCTATCTCACAGCTGCTCCGATGAAACTCTGGAAAACCACACTAGAACATGAATCTATCTCACAGCTGCTCCGATGAACCTCTGGAAAACCACACTAGAACATGAATCTATCTCACAGCTGCTCCGATGAAACTCTGGAAAACCACACTAGAACATTAATCTATCTCACAGCTGCTCCGATGAAACTCCTCTAATCACACCACTCCCTTTTTTGCATCACAGTATCAGGTTGTAGATAAGAAATCGAAGCATATTCATGAATTCCGTAATTAAAAAATGAGCTGTTGAGTTACACGACAAGACTTGACCTGATTCACTTTTCATGGCCCCGTCTGTAGAAAGTTGGCTCCAAGCAGCCTGTCTTGATTTCAGTGTCAAAACATGATGTGAGACAGAGACAGATGTCACAGCTAAATTAGCGGCCAATTGTATAGGTGATCATATGACACTTTCGTCGCCTGCAGGTGGATTCGGATCAATTCCACAGTTGGTCTCCGCTAACAGTCAACAGTGGAGGAGGAGGAGGGGGCGGGGCCTTCCTGGACAGCTGGCCGGGCAGGGTGACTGACCGCCTCCACAGCGAGCCCTCCGGATCCCTAACCCTCCTCAAACGGAGCAGGGGCCCCTCGCAGGGGCATTCTGGCGCATTCGCCTGCAGAGAGAGGGACAGCATGTTCAGGTCGCTTGGCTTTTTCTCGGTCGGTGGTTTCCCTCCGAAACCGAGAAGGAAGAGGAAGTACAACAGCTGCTGGGGAAATAACGGGGCCGTGGTCAGGAAACAGGAAGTTAGGAAACAGGAAATGATTGAGAGGCATTATTCGGTGTAACATTACACGTTTGCATTTCAGTCATTTTATTGGACGCTTTTAATCCAAAACAACGTACAATAAGTACATCTGAGTAGTCAGTGAACTCGACTGTACATCCCAGTCATCGACAGCATAACCCTCTGTGAGAACAAGTGTGACCAGCAGTCACAGCGCCAGAACATCCAAGTCCTCCTCCTGAGGGGCGTTCCTCCTACCCCTCCTCCTCCAGCCCCGGTAAACCCTGGGGACCGTAGCGTTGCCTAGCTTGCTGTGGGACCTACGTGGGGGGGGATTGGAACGAATAAATCTCCTACGACCCTTCCTGACCTCACTGCATGCGCGGCGGTGTGTTTTTTTTCCACGGGCGTGAAGTGGGACGCCTCATGAATGATTCAGAGGGGAAAAATGCTCCTGTTCTCATCTTACAGCAACATGTGTCACTACACTTGTTAACCTCCGTGTTGTGGTGGAAGAGAACAGCAAAATGACCAGGACACTGTGTGATATTAATAGTCAAGGTGAAGTCGCGGTGTCCATGAATGTATTCACATTCTCATGAATAGAAACCTATTGAACTCCAGGGAAAGTACAGCAAACACTGTCGTCGTTTCTGAAACCCACTTGATTGTTCGAGTTGTCATTCCTTCAGCATGCAAGGCTGAACAAGAAAGAACAACGCAAGAATGCAGCATGCAGCAATACAGAGACTGTTTCTTCACCGTTCTTTGCACTGTCTCCATTGCGTAAGCAGCCCGTGTGCGTATGTGTACATGTGTGTGTGTGTTTATGTGTGTGTGTGTGTGTGTGTGTGTGTGTGTTTGGAAACAATTAGGTTAGTTTGCTTTTTCTAGACCACTGGCTCCCAGTGTCCACCCTGCTCTCTGTCAAGGTGGCCAGCACGCTAGACCCCTCAGCTAAAACAACACCACAAGACAAGAGCTCTTTCTCCAGTTACCGGCCAACAGATACCCTTCAGAGCGCTCCGGAATGTTCTGTGTCAGCCATTTGGTGATAGAAAAGGATAACTTCCTACCATTTGAGAGCGGGCTACACTAGTATGCACTTCTGTGGAAGGTCTAGAAAGTTGAATTTATAAAGTTGTGACTGACACGACGTAGGCTACACGTACACAGAGGTCATTAGGAGTATCAGTGTCAGGATCAGGAAAAACTAGATTTTCTTTCCTATTTTGACCTTTCAGAAACTTGGAGGAGAATCTCCACCCTTTTTCTATTCAAACATGAGGCACGCTGTCTACGCACTTCACCAGACAGATGATCCAGCTCTGTGTGTCCGCGTGTGGAGTGTGTGTGTGTGTGTGTGCGTGTGTGTGTGTGTGTGTGCGCATGTGGAGTCAGTGTGTGCGCGTGCGCGTGTGTGTGTGTCAAATGATGGAACTGGTGCATTCTGTATCAGGACTTCCTGGAACTGCTCCTGTGCTCTCTCTGGTCTGTGACGCAGGCAGGCTTAGACAGCCCAGGGACCCAACGTCACCAGGCAGGCTTAGACAGCCCAGGGACCCAACATCACCACCTGAGAACAACAACATCCAAGCAGCCCTGCAGCTAACAGCAGGAGGCAGGTGATAAGAACCGTCCACTGAATGAAAGAGATAACCTTTTTAGAGCGACATTCTCTTATTGTGTCGCAGTGCCAGCCTGCATCCCCATGACATCCCTTCTTCTTCTTCGTCGTGTGGGTTTCGATGTTGTGTCCTCTCCCCCCCAGGCTCGGGGCTGAGGGGCTATCCTTTTACCACCCCGAGCCTGGGTGAGGGGTCACCCGGGCCATATATCCGGGCACACCTCCAGGAGCAATGTCACCGTTTCGTCATCCACAACCGTCAAGCCATGCATTCCGTTGGGTGTCCGATATATCGGACAGTCCTGGATGACGTGGTCTGCGGTTTGTTCCTCGGCGCCATACTCGCACGCCGCACAGGATGCCAAGCCCCATCTGTGCATCGATGAGTTGAAGCGTCCGACGCCGGTCTGGAGACGATTAAGCCTCACCCACGCCGGTCTGGGTAAGTCCATCCCGGGAGGGGAAGGACCGGTGGCCGGGATGAAATCTGTGAGTCTGGAGGTGTTCACCTCCCACTCCGCATGCCAGGTGTGGTTCGCCCATCCTGCCTCGCTGATGTTAAGATCTCTGCATTGCTGCAGGAGATCCCATGCGGCACAAAAGGGTGTCTCGACTTGAGACGCCGGGGACTGTTGCAGTGTGCCTGTCGGCCGCGGTGCCATACGGTGTCGTAGGCAGCCATCAGGTCTATAAAGACAGCTTCGGCCTTCTTTTTAGCCGCAAAGCTGTCCTCGATGTCTTGAGTCATCAAAGTGACTTGGTCTACGGTTGATCTCCCACGTCGGAACCCGGCCTGCTCCTGTAGGAGCAGCGGGTCGAAGATTGGTTTGACGCGGGCGTAAGTGAGACGCTCGAGGATCTTGAAGGGGATACATAACAGAGAGATGGGGCTCTAGGTCTCTTCTCCAGATTTTGGGAATCTTGAGTTGGCACAAGCAGGAAGAGAGGAACACTCTTAACCAGGACTTCAAGGCAGGCGTGGCATGGAGTATAAGCTCTGGGCAGATAGAATCAGGCCCCAGAGATTTCCCAGAGCTGCGTTCAAATTCAGCTAACAGAGGCGAATGTTCGTCGCAAACATGTTTTCTCCAAACGGTCACATTTGAACGGCTTTTAATGAACGTTCCAAATAGTTCGCATAAACGCAACAATGTTCCAAAATACTGTTAGGCTACACAGCCTGGGTCCATTGTGATCTTCGTTCTGTTACTGCCGAACTTCCTCTCCAGACTGTTAGCTTCTGTTAGCAAACGTTTGCGGCGAACACAAAGCTAACAGAAAATAGTTCGCTAACGTTCGCAAACGTTTGCTATGTTTGCTGAATTTGAACTCACCCCTGGCTTTACATGCTGGAGGGCAGCAGCACCACGAGACGTGACGATTTGCAGTCTTTGCCCTCGTATGTCCCACTTTTCACAAATTGTGATGCGATTTGGTTTGCAGAGACGGGGCAGTGATGGGGGAGTGTCTAGACCTGCCAGTGAGGTTGTTAAGGATGCTCCATGCCTTGCGGCTGGAGTGTGAGAAGTCGATGGAGTTAATGACCTCCTCCCAGAGCTCTTTTCTCCTTCGGCTGAGTCTAGACAGCCGGGCTGAGGCAAGTCTGTCTGACTCAGCTCCTGGGGGGGCCCGGAGGAAGGCACAGTAGAGACTCTCACACTCCGCATCCCAGTTTGTAGCTATTGCGACGTCCGCATGGGATGGCTTTTTTAGCCGCTTTCACCAGTATGCGGCAGAGTTCCCGGTACGCCTCCTTCCACGTTGTTGGTGTAAGTTGGTGGGATGCATCTCGTGGATCTATGGCTAAGGAGGCGGTAGCGTTTCCAGTTGGCCTTTTGGAAGTTCCTTCGCTTCACCGGCTCTCTCCGGACGAGGTCCACGAGTTTAGGCATGGTTATCAGTGATGGTCGATGTTGGGACCGCGGGAACTTTCCTAACAGGGAGCCGGTTATCAACGCCAACGCTTGCGTATGCCAAGTCAGGATTCGACCCAGTTTTCCAGCGACCTGAGACAAAGCTGGCTGCGCCCTTAGGATTGTACAACAGGGCCAGGCTGTTGGCAGCTGCCCAAACAAACAGATGTTCTCCGTCGGATGTATTGGTGCTGTACCCCTAATCCTCGTGCTGGCATTTGAAGTTGCCAGCATAGAGGCAGGGGTGGGGGAAGACTGGGAGATATGCTGGTGTGATTCGCGAGGGCGGAGGCTTGTAGACGTTGACGATTTTAAAGCCGCCATCGTCCACGCACAACCACTCAATCTCCGAGCCAGTCGGGGATTGGTCGATGAGAGTCCAGTTCAACCTTTGATGGACGAATGTAGCAAGGCCATGCTTCCTGCTTAGGATAGACCCAGCTAGGGCAAAATTTGGGAGAACTATCTTATCTGCTGTTATGCAGTGGGTCTCCTGGAGGAGGATGACGAGGGCCTTGGTGGTGCAGGCCAGGTGCTCAATGATGTCGATCTTACTGGGGGTGAGCCCTTCGGAGTTCAGCTGCAGAGTTCTGGGTTGCTCTGCCGGCTGCTCTCCCCGCCTGTAGCAGCTGAACACCAGCCTGGGTGGTGGCTCTCAGTTCACATGATGGTCATGATGGCTTTCTATATATAGGAAACTAGTGGTTATATTTTCAATGAAATTTGCAATGAAATGCGGCAATGCAATATGAAATGTGGCAATTCTTTGTATTATTCAATATATTTTGTATGTATCATATATTATTCTGTATATTTCCTCCATATATTTTACATACTATACTATACTGACAGTTAATATATAGGGCAGTATATTTTCTTTCATAAGGGATGGCTAATAGATGCAAGCTGCCCGTCTCCGATGTCACCATGGTTTCATTTCCTGTGGATGTGGCGTGTTTGTGCGAGGCCAGGCTGGGCCTGCTGGCTGGAACGACTCTCCCTCTACTAACCCTCCCCTCACAGGCAGCTGGGCTGTCTTCCTCAGCTCGGAGATACACTCTCCAAACACACACACACACACACATGGGCACGCACACACACACGCACACACACATGCGCATACACACACACACACACACACACACACACACACACACACACACACACACACACACACACTGCCACCACGCAGCGCATAAAAGTATCATTATCTCTGATGAACTGCCGTGATTAAAACACATATTCAAACTGTGTTTGATATGAAACTAGTTCTAACTTGTCAGTCTCTCTGTCTGCTGCCCTGGCCGTTTAAGAACATCAGGTGATCCAGAACACGATTAAAATTCAGAGGTTGGATCCCTCCCTATCTCGGTAAATGTCATTTCCTACAGGCTACTCACCCCTACTGCCAGGGGCAGAGCTGGAGGGAGTGGCGGAGGGGGGGGGGGGGGGGGGGGGGTTGGGGGGGCAGGGAGAGTGTGTGTGGGGGAGGGGGGCGGGGCTATAAGCTGCTTCTGTTGCTGTTTTCGCTGTATCTTTAAGGACCGCTGTGTGGTGGTTGAGCACCCAAGAGCCGGGCTGTGCCTGTGGGGATTAACACGAGCAGGACGGTGTTCTTTCTGCTAGCATGATCACAGAACAGCCCAGAGACACAGACAGACAGATAGACACGCAGACAGACAGGCAGACAGACAGACAGACATGCAGACAGACAGACAGACATGCAGACAGACAGGCAGACATGCAGATAGACAGACAGACATGCAGATAGACATGCAGACAGACACAGACAGACATGCAGATAGACAGACAGACATGCAGACAGACAGGCAGACAGACATGCAGACATGCAGGTAGGCAGACAGACATGCAGACAAGCAGGTAGACAGACAGACATACAGACATACAGACAAGCAGACAGAGAGACAGACAGACAAGACAGACAGACAGACAGAGACAGGGAAGAAGGCAGGCAGGCAGAAAGACTAAACCTGCTGACAAGAAGATAGGACAGCCAAGCCAACAGGGATGTAGATAGATAGGCAAGCAGATAAGACAGAGAATTACAGTACTCTCACAGGCAATATATTGCCCACAACAACGTAATAATGTACCAATTTAACCAAGTATCTCTCTCTCTCTCTCTCTCTTCTCTACAGTGCTGGGAGACCACCCACCTCCTATCTAGTAACACCAGTGAGACCCCAGGCACTAACTATTATTATTATTATTATTATTATTATTATTATTATTATAATAATAATAATAATAATAATAATAATAATAATAATAATAATAATAATACTGTGGGGCGGCTGTAGCTCAGTTGGTAGAGCGGGTCGTTCAATGATCGAAGGGTCAGTGGTTCGAATCCCAGCTCCGACTGTCCACTTGTCGAAGTGTCCTTGAGCAAGACACCTAACCCCAAATTGCTCCCAATGAGCAGGTTAGCGCCTTGCATGGCAGCTACCGCCATTGGTGTGTGAATGGGTGAATGAGAGGCCATTGTAAAGCGCTTTGAGTGCCGCTAAGGTGGAAAAGCGCTATATAAGTGCAGTCCATTTACCATTTACCATTTATTGTGTGTTCATTACTTCCGCCCATTTCGGTCATGTGGATGGTGGTGTGTGTGGCTCTGTTAGCTAGTTAGTTAGTTAGTTGGTTAGCTAGCTAGCTAGCTAGCTAGCTAGTTAGTTAGTTAGTTAGTTAGTTAGCTAGTTAGTTAGTTAGTTAGTTGGTTGGTTGGTTGGTTGGTTGGTTGGTTAGTTAGTTAGTTAGTTAGTTGGTTAGTTGGTTAGTTAGGTAGTTGGTTAGTTAGCTAGTTAGTTGGTTAGTTAGTTGGTTAACTAGTTAGTTCGTTAGTTTGTTAGTTCGTTAGTTTGTTAGTTCGTTAGTTCGTTAGTTCGTTAGTTCGTTAGTTAGTTAGTTAGTTAGCTAGCTAGCTAGTTAGTTAGCTAGCTAGCTAGCTAGTTAGTTAGCTAGCTAGCTAATTAGTTAGTTAGTTAGACGACCAGAGTGATTTTCGTGAAACTCGGTGGAGGTGTGTAGCATGGGCCAACTTAGAACCCAGAAGATTTAGTAGAGGATCATCACGGGGCGGAACCACAAATTAAAACAAAACATTGAGCAAAGCCAGTTCCCCGTGTGGGGGCGCTAAAGACACAGGGTTTGGGCTGGGGCTGCGAGGGGAGAGCCCGGAATGCACCATGTACCTCGATTCATTGTTCTAAACTATAGGCTCAAGAGTGAAAATTTCCTGCCATTCATTGCCAATGAGGGGGGGATTGAAACGGCCATATCTCGATCTGGGACTGGCATAACACTCTCAACCTAACAAGCGCCGCAATGCCAAACATATCCTGCTCACACACACATGCACGCACACAGAGCTACAAAGCGCATTCCTGGGCGGTCTGTGCTCTCTGAGCACCATTTCTACTAAAAACCATGTATATGTGCACTCTGTGCATGCGTTTTTATTTATTTATTTATTATAAAGCACTTTGCGTTGCATTTTTGGTATGAAAGGTGCTATATAAAAAGTGTATTATTATTACTATTATTATTGTTATTATTATTATTATTATTATTAACCATTCATGAACAACAGGTGGTTACTCTGGGTTGTGAATGTGGCATGTGCGTGTGTGTGTGCGCGCGCGTGTGTGTGTGTATACAAGTTCAAGTAGGTCTATTTGTCATATGTACAGGGTATGGGTCCAAAGTACAATGAAATGTGTGCCTGTGTGTGCTTGTGTGTGTGTGTGTGTGTGTGTGCTTGACGCATATGTGTGTGTGTGTGTGTGCTTGACGCGTGTGTGTGTGCTTTACATAGCTATTTCAGTCCCAGTGAAGATAGCCTCTGGATCAAGGTCTGCTTGCTGGGGAGTGAGGTCACCTTGAGCTTGTGTGTCCCAGTATCTCCTCACCCAGCCTCCATGGAGAGTCTGAGTGGTAGATAGACCGGGCTGGTGGGTTTGTTCTGCCAGAACCGAGCGGTATTTACTGAACCGGTGGGTGAGTTCTGCCAGTTGGTAAACAGGACAGGACAGGGTGCCCTTAACACCAGTGGAGCTGATAAGAGAGTGTCTAGCGGAGCAGAACACCGTGGCAGACCTGGAACCTTCTATCAGATGGGCAAAGGGCTCTGGGAGAACAGAAGGCTGCCGGAGGGGAACGCATGCAGCAGAACATGCAGTATATGACCCATGAACCCGCTGGCTATGAGGTCATGTCTACTATGGGATGGCTGTTTCTATGGTCGCACGTGCACTCTGAATACAGTGTGTGTTCTTTCCCCATTTCTAAGCTTTCATCTGTTCATTTATCAGCAGTTTATGTGGTATACAAACACACACAAACACACACACACACACACACACACACACACACTCACACACACACACACACAGCCACTTTCACAACCACATGCAGGACCAGAGTGCCCTGCCGGTAATTGAAGAGTAAATATTGAGTTTTCCGAGGGCGGCCTGGTGATCTCGGTCATGATGCTCTCTCTGGTCACGGCTTCCCGGGAATCACAAACACAGGGACATTCAGGACGAGACCGCCCCCACACACCTCCCTGCCCCCCCCACCCCTACACACCTCCCTGTTCAACCCCCCCCCCCATCCCCCCCCCCCCCCCCCCACCCATAAACACCTCCCTGTCCACCCCTGTGTGGTCTGTTCTTGCTGAAGGATCAACATATTTACATGATGCTGCCGGTGATTATTTGCTCAGAAGTGTGTACCCCCGCAGTGGTGGAACCAACTGCCCACTTACCTCAGGACAGAGTCTGGTGAGCGCTGCCCATCTTCCCCCGCGGGCTCAAACCTCACCTCTTCAAGAAGTACCACCACGTCCCTCCCTCATAAATACTATTATATTTAGGGGCCAGGCAGCCTCGGCTGCTGGTCCCTCTTGTATTTTACCAATATTCTGAATCTGAATCTTCTTCTTCCTAGGAAGTCTGATTTCCCATGCAGGAAAAATCACCAGACTTTGCACATTGGTCCAGTCCTGTGCCAGAAGTCCTCAACTGGCATTATGGGCCAATAATCCCTATGGTGGTGTTACAGTAACAAAGTTTACTAGTCTAAAGTTTAAACCCTGATTGAGACGAAAACCTGTGCCACTGATTGTTTGATTTGTTTCCAGCGCCATCTTGTAAGTTTATACGCTTTGTCTTTTGTTCTCCACTTGTTGAGTGTGTACCTTAGTTTTATTGTATAGTCTTTCGTTTAGTTTTTTACCCCTGGTGGTGCGTATAACAAACATTTTGTGGAAACAAACCTCCATGTTACATACACCTGTGACATTTACACGCATCCTTTGATTGCTTATCATTGTGAAACCATCTATGGCTTCTCACATGGCAGGTAGCTCAACAAGAGTTCAAGCCCAAGGTGATGCAGAATAAACATCAGGCATTGTGCTGTGAGTAGTTTCTTTGTATTGTGGCAACCGGGAGACAGGGAAGACCACAAATGCCAAAATGACACTAGCTCACAGACAATGGAAGCAAGTTGCAGAAAATAGCCAGAGGTTGTCTCTTTAATAAACTTAATTTTACAAATGAAAGATCTCAAACAAAATCTACACATGGTTGCTACTCAGGCATTGTACTGTTTGGATTTCAGACACATGATTTTAAAGATATTTTTAATTTAAGAGGTTCTAAATAATTAGTCCGGTCAGAGACCCTCATGTATTGGTCATTTGTCTCCTTCCTCTTCCTCCTCAAAACGCCCATCCCCGATCCAGTGCTGCTCAGCAGCTAGAATGATATTTTGCTACTCTTGCTTTTGATTATTTTCTTAGTCACTTGTTTAGAAAGGAGATGCGCTTGTGAGTTCTACCGCGTAGTAGTAAGTACATTTTATTTATATAGAACCTTTGACAGACAGGGGTCACAAAGTACCACAAATCACCAATAATAAAAAAAAGGCAATGGTAAAAACCACAATAACTCAAAAACAAGGACAACAAAATACATAAAAAACACAGGAGGGCTAGTGTGAACAGATGGAGATGAACAGAAGAGTCAACAGGCCTCAGGAAGCAGGTCCAGTGGAAGGGAGACACTACTTCCAAGGCTTGGTCATGTTAGGGCTAGTGGACGAGGACCCAAGAGCAGACAGGATAGGCGTAGGAGGACAAGCCCACGTTAGGGTGCGTTTATTGGTCAGGCAAGAGTCAGGCAGGGACAATGTAGTCAGACAGGCGTGGGGTTCAGGCAGGAACGTGGTTCTCCAGTCAGACAGGCGTGGGGTTCAGGCAGGAACGTGGTAGTCAGACAGGCGTGGAGTTCAAGCAGGAATGTGGTTCTCCAGTCAGGCAAGGTTCAGGCAGTGGCAGGGAGGTCAGACTAGGACGAATGAAAACAAAAAGGGTGAGGTAGGGTTTGGATAACGGCAGGTTAGGTTAGAGCTAGAGACGTGATACCCACTAGGTTGGTCAACGATCTGGCACTGACTGCTGAGTAGCCCGGCTTCTTAACCTGGTAAAGATGGGTTGATTGGAGACGCCAGGCAGATGTGAAGTGAGACCACGCCCGGCTCGTGGCTGAGACTGGTGAGAGCGCAGTTTCTGCTGCGCCCTCTGGGAGGTACCAGGAGAATCTGAGTCAGAGTCAGAGTAAGAGGGCGTGGTAGCCTGACGAAGGCGGGGCTGGCAAGGCGGGGGCGTGACAGGTAACCTTTAGTCTTCAGCTTTCAGCGGTGGACAACCCACAGGCCCAGGTCAGACGACCTGAGGGATCTGCTAGTGATGTAGGGGTGGAGCAGGTCACAGATCTACGCATGCAGGGGCCTGACCACACAGAGCTCTAAAAGTGATGACAAGTACCTTAAACTGGATCCTAAAGCTGGTGGGAGCCAGTGTGAGGAGGCCAGGATGGGAGGGATGTGACAGAACCTTCTGGACCTGGTCAGCAGCCTTGCAGCAGCGTTTTGGCAAAAGCATGAATAATCATAATAATAGTACCCAGCTTACGTTAAATGCAATTATTGTATATCGATTTGGATAAAAATGTCTGCCAAATGATTATAATGTTATTAGAATTATAGTACAGCATTGATGAGACAGCAGCAGTGTGGTCTAGATGTGGCGCTCGGAGGTAAATACCTGACCCTGAGAGAAGACAGGAAAAAGCTGTTCTCGCCCCCCTCCCCCTCACCCCCTCCCGGCCCCCGCCCCCCGGGGTTAAGCCCTGAGGTTGGGGCTCAGACGGCGGCATTCCTGAAATGTGTGCTGCTCCGCTCAACGCCCCCTTCCCGCTCAGTCCCCTCCCCCTTTTCCATCTCCCTCCCCCTCCTCTCTCCTACCCCCCTAACCCTAACCCCCTCTGGATATCTCCTCAGCCTTTGATCCCTCCCCCCCCCCCCTGTCCAGGGATTGTAAAGCCAGATCAGCTGATCTAGGATCTAGGATGAGGCTGCTAGGACGTTCTCAGCTGGCTGGAGAGAAGACAGGAAGAGTGATGAGGTGCATATGAAATGAAAACAGTCGACGTCGTCTTACTCTGATTCACGGCTGGTATTGGCATTCGTGGTAGTCATACATTCATGGCACTCGTGACATTCAACTTCAAAAATGTGAATTTTGCAAATCATCCCATCGATTAATAAACTACTACTACTACGACTACGACTACGACTACGACTACGACTACGACTACGGCTACGGCTACTGCTACTGCTACTACTACTACTACGACTACTACTACTAAATAGAACAAACGTGTAGGAAACCAAGAATTACCACAATTACCACACACAATTAAAACTCAATGAATTTTTTCCGTTCACATTATGAATTAGATATATTCATAGTCGTACACAGCTGTGACGGTATTGTTGCGTCATATGTTCACTCTCGATGTCAGCCCCCGATAGAGAGACCATGTACACGGGGTCAGAGTTCACTGTTGTTGTTGTCCAGCAGGCAGGGAGCAGCAGGTCAGGCTCTGCTGAGGTCGAGGGTCGGCTCGGAGCACGAACAGACTTCGTCACTTCGCCATCTTGGACTGCGTGGGAGGTGGTGTGGGTCAGTGGAAGGGAAACAGTTAATGGTGTTTGCTTGTGTAAGGAAGTGTGTGTGGTGTGTGTGAGAGAGAGAAAGAGAGAGAGAGAGAGAAAAGAGAAGTACAGACAGAAAGACAGACAGTTATTGTGTTTCTGTGTGTGAGGAAGTGTGTGTGTGTCCATGAGTGTGTGTTTGTGTGTGGGAGAGAGACACACACACAGTTAGTTTTGTGTTTGTTTGAGGAAGTGTGTGTGTATAGTATAATGTGAGTGAGTGTGTTAACGGGGGTGGGGCCATGGAGAGACAGAGAGGTGTTAGGTGGCTGACTGAGCTAGCTTCTCCTCTGGGAAAACGCTCATTCAACGCATTTCACACCAGCGGACAAAACAGGAAATGACAGGGCGGCAGAGAAACATGATGAGGCCGTCTTGGTCACACCCTCGTCCTCCAGGAGACATTTACGGGTAGAAACGTGCTCGTGTTCACGACAAACCTGCTCTCACACATCTCCAATAGCCGCTGCTATTGTTCCAGCCCACTCGTTGTCATGACTAAAACATTGTTATAGAAAAAAACAAACACGCAGAGTCAAACTGCTACGGTTTCAAACTGCTGCAGTGTCAAAACGTATTTGCGTGTGTCCGGTGCCAGGCTCTGGCGTTCTAGTTCAACTGGGGTGTGTGTGTGCGTGTGTGTGTATGTGTGTGTGTGTGTCTAGTCCAGCTGGGGGGGGGGGGCGGATCCGGGGGGGTCCTGTGGAGGCAGGCTGACCCTGGAGGACAGCCAGAAGTCGTAGTCCTCTCTGGACATCTGGACCACATGCTGGCGGACTATCTGAGGACACACAGAGACAGAGGACCTGAGGGTGGACACACACACACACCAAGACACACTCACACACACAGACACACACAAAACACCCTATCAGACGATCTGAACTGCGGTCCTGTCCTGTTATTAACTGTTATTATGTAATTACAGACGGGCCTGGAGCTGTGGGGGAATGATGGGCAGTCGTCTCCGGCCTGTGGGAGCGTGTTGTTGAACACTAAGGCCTAGTTCAGGACTAATACAAATCCTAAAGGTCCACAACCCCCTCCCCCCCAATAATCTAAAGGTTTATATACAATTATACAATTATATGTCCCTCATCGTCCATTCTGAAGAAAAGTCGCTTCATAATGATTGGTTTGTTTCATAGTGACGTGTCAAATTGTCACTTCACAAGAGCTACCGTTAAGCACATGGGTTTGGTGCTCGTTGGAGGGAGGATGGAGGCAAATATTTCAATCCATTCATCTGAATTGCCTATTGTCACTGTCGACTTTTCTTTTGACCACCCTTGAACATGCCAGCTACACTAGAAACTGAGGCTAAAAATAACGTCAGGCTAACTGCAGACAAAACTAACGTTCGATGCGCTGTCAACTGTTCACCTGCGCAGTCAACTCTTCACCTGCACAGTCAACTCTTCACCTGCGCAGTCAACTCTTCACCTGCACAGTCAACTCTTCACCTGCGCAGTCAACTCTTAACCTGCACAGTCAACTCTTCACTTGCACAGTCAACTCTTCACCTGCGCAGTCAACTCTTCAACTGCACAGTCAACTCTTCACCTGCACAGTCAACTCTTCACCTGCGCAGTCAACTCTTCACCTGCGCAGTCAACTCTTCACCTGCGCAGTCAACTTTTCACCTGCGCAGTCAACTCTTCACCTGCACAGTCAACCCTTCCCGTGTGTGTGTGTGTGTGGCGTGTGTGATCATGTGTGTGTATAGGGTGTGTGTGACCATGTGTGAGCGTGTGTGTGGGAAACCATGTGGCTGAGTGTGTGTGTGTGTGTAAGTAAGTAAGTCAAATTATATTTATATAGCACCCTTCATAGCACGAGTGCACAGAGTGCTTTACAGTAGGAACATTAAAAACATCATAGTCCAATCAGATACATACAAGTGCACTGAATACCTTACATACGTGCGTGCATGACCATATGTGAGCGTGTGTGTGTGCGCCCGTGTGTGTGTATGACTATGTGTGTGCGTCCAAGTGTGTGTGTGTGTGTGCGTCCAAGTGTGTGTGTGTGTGAATACCTCGATGGCGACACACAGGTCT
>NC_140239.1:11179763-11257263 GCF_949987555.1 Borostomias antarcticus | reverse complement strand
AATACCACTCACCTACATCTCTCCCTACCTTGACCACACACTAACACTGTCAGCCTCACCACAGGCCCCACACACACACACACGCACGCACGCACGCACGCACACACACACGCAAACACACACACACACACACACACACACACACACACACACACACACACATACACACACAAACACACACACACACACACACACATACACAATCCCTTATACACACGCAATCGATGATGAAGAGGAAGTTTGTGATGAAATATCTGATGAAACATTTTAAAATATCACACATCTTAAAAAAATAATAAAAAAAATGCCTGTCTCAAAACCCATGTGTCCGTATGCATGTCCTCCCTGAGGTATATAACCTTTAACCCCGAGGCTTACCTGGGGTCCCAGCAGGAGGTGACCGGGCCGGTTCTCCCGGGCCGCTGCAGACTCAGGGCGTCCAGCAGCCAGCTGAGGCAGCACAGCTGCTGGGTCAGAACCTCCCTGGACAGGAAAGAGAACCTCCATGGTTACAGTCCCCTCCTCTACGAGGACACATTCGGTCCCTACGCTCGTACGGTCGCACTGTTGTCCACGGTCGTCTCAACAACCAGCCGATGTATGAAGTTGACATTGGGCCAGTCTCGCCACGCCGGACTTTTGAGACCTCTGCCTCCGAAAGTCTGGAGACGTCTCAGTTGAAAATCGTCGCTAGAACGGCGCCGAAAACCGATGCTACCGATCAGAGCCACACACCCGCCGTACTCTGATTGACGTCCTCCAAACCAACTGGAGTGGAGAATCAAAACAAAACATTCACCGCCCCATTATGAAGGACCGCCCAAAAGATGTTGGATTGGTTCAGCAATGCAGGTTTTTTTCAATCTCTCAAATTTTTTCCACCCACTTTTAGCGACGGAATCTGGACAAATGTCTCCAGTCTCTAGTTGAGAGCAGCGTTTAGAGACTGACTCGTTATTCTAACATTTGGTAGGTGTATTTCTCTGGACCCTAGAATGTGCGGCGTCACATATGAAGTTGTTTGGATCAGCAGTTCTCATCTGGCGCCATTTGGTAAAAAGTAGCTCCGGCAGGATACACTCCTGTCCACTGCTGCGGTCAACCCCACCCACTGGCCAACATGATGTACTGCATCCTCATTAAATCATGCAGTGACGATGCAATAATTGTTTCTCAATACTGCAGAGACTCTTCTGACAGCAAGAATCCTTCTCTGTCATGACGTCAGAGCTAGAAAATCACCCTGGATACTCAATTTCATCAAAAAGAAAGTCAAAAACACACTAAATGAGAAGAAAAAAAGTGTTAACACACTACTACTATTACAAGTGTGTGTGTGTGTGTGTGTGTGTGTGTGTGTGTGTGTGTACGTGTGTGCGCGTGTGTTGCTCTCACTTATAGATGGCTGGCGCTGGGGGCTGTACAACACATTCCCTCTAGCATGTCTCTCCACATACCAAACAAAATGGCTGCCTTCCTCTCTCTCTCTCTGTCTCTCTCTGTGTATTTCCTCTCTGTCTCTCTCTCTCTGTCTGCCTCTTATCTGTCTCTCTGTGTCCCCCCCTCCTCCTCCTCTCCCTCTTTCACCACCACATCTTCCTCAACTGAGACTGAGACCAGGTGGGGTCAGTGTTTTCATTAGCGCTGCTGACATGAGCCGGTCAGGCAGATCAAGCTGGCTCCACTCAGATCCATCAGCACAATGATGACAGCGTTTTGAACACCACTTAGCCCCCCTCTCTCCAGACACACACACACACACACACACACACACACACACACACACACACACACACACACACACACACACACACACACACAGAGACACCTGGGGCAATCAGGGAAGTTGGACAGCCTCAGATTGAACATGATCCTTTGACACAGATGCTGTAATGCTTTGGTGAAGCTGTGGTTATTGGTTCTTGAAGAATGTCTAATAAAGTTTAATTAAAGCATTAAAATGTCTGTAGCATAATGTGTGTCTCTGTTCAATAGCGGATATCTTGAGAACCTCCATCCCCCAGAATGCAGTTGGGTCTATGGGTCTACATCTACTCCAGTCTCTCTATGTGGGAGTTGCATAGATATATATATAGATAAATCTTTATTTTTGTGTCACTCCTTAGACATTTCCATCACATTAGTACAAAAGTGCAATAATAAAACGTTAAGGACCACTCACAATGAGTTGTGAGACACAATATAATTACAAATCAAAATAGAATAGAGCGTACATTATAGTACTACACACATACATACACACAACAATACAATTGAGAATACAATACAGTATAGGGACATACAAAATACAGTATAAAGGAGAATGAGGACTAAATGAATAGAGAGGAATAGAAATGGGTCAGTTTATAGACCAGTACTCATGAAAGCTACTCTTCTTTTTAGGATGAGGTGGCAGGCTTTGGCACATTCGTTGATACAGTGTCTACCGGCTAAAATTATACACAATTTATTTGAATCATCAAGGTCATTAAAAAAATTCAAAGTGCTTTGAGAGGGAGATATAAAGATCTGAGCGAATGTCCTTGTAAAGTTCACAGTGTAGTAGGGCGTGGGCTTCTGATTCAATGGAGCCACTGTTGTAGAAACGACTCTCCACTGGAGTGTTAGTGTATCTACCGGTTTCTAGGGCTAAGGGTGCGACTCCACATCTAAACTTGGCAAGGGCACTTCTATGCTGCCTGGGCATAATACTTTGTACATAGGGTTCTGGTTCAAAGGCATTCTTAAATGAACAATAATGCTGCCTTGTATGGCAGCGTTCGGTGTATATTTACCAACCCCTAAATGGAAACGACATGCCCTATTAAAGACAGCATTGATACAGGAGAAACTTTTGTAGCCCCAGACAGCAGCTGCATAGGTCAAGATAGGCAGAACCAGAAATTCAAACAGTTTAGTAAAACATTTAAAGGGGAAACCACCCAAAATTTTGCTTTTGGCTATAATTGCACCTAGTGCTCTGTTAGCATGCAAGGCTAGATGCTTGACTGTTATATTATAATCTAAAAACTCTGTTAGGAACAGACCCAGGTATTTGTACCCTTTAACGACCTCTAGTGGGGAAGGCCCGCAAGAGAAGCTGAAACTAGATAGGGGCACCGCAGGCTTTCTAAAATGCACTACTTTGGTTTTATCAACATTTATATTTAGTTTCCACTCCAGACACCAACTATGAACCAGTGTTAGCATCTCCTGTAGATCCTCTTCTGTTTCAGCGATCAGGGCTATGTCGTCCGCATATAAAAGTATAGAGATCTTTTAATTTTCTATGGGAATACCCTTACCTAAGGCCTTGACAGGCGACAGAACACAGCCCTGTTTTACACCGATTTCAACTGGGAACCAGTCTGTAAAACTGCCATTAACACGGACACAGCATTTCACATTTTCGTACAGAGCAATGAGACAGTTAAGGATATTGCCATGTAGGCCTAAGGCTGACAGCTTCTCCCAGAGCATGCTACGGTTAATATGATCAAAGGCTTTGGAAAAATCTATAAATGAACAGAAGGTAGATTTCTTTAACTTTTTCCTTGAGTCTATGATGGTGGTTAAGGTGCATGTGGGAATCTGCGTTGTCAGCCATGCCTGAGCACAACTTGACATCCTTTTATTTATTTAAAAACTATTCACAAGGGATCGGAGTAAATCTGTCTGGGGAACACGCCAGGGAATGTCCGCATCACTAGGCCCAGGATATGAACTATTCAATGTCTTCTGGTGTGACTGTTCTTGTCCTCCTGGACCTGAGTGCAGCCTTTGATACTATAGATCATGCAATCCTCATCGAAAGACTGGAAAAGTGGGTTGGCCTCTCTGGTCCAGTCCTAAATTGGCTTAAGACCTATCTAACCGGTCGTGATTTCTTCGTTGCCCTCGGTGAATATAGCTCAAGAAAGATCCCTATGACCTGTGGGGTGCCCCAAGGATCGATCCTAGGACCTCTACTCTTCAGCCTGTACATGCTGCCCCTTGGCAGTGTCATCAGGAGGCACAATATTAGCTACCATAGCTACGCAGATGATACTCAACTTTATATTTCCGTAACACCCAGTAACTACAGCTTGGTTGACTGCCTTGTCAAGTGTATTACAGATATAAATGTATGGATGTCACATAATTTCCTCCAACTAAACCAGGACAAAACAGAAGTACTAATCATTGGAGAAAAAGCTGAAAGAGAGAAACTAGCTGCACACCTAAAAACTCTGGAAATTGACACCAATTGCCAGGCTAAAAACGTAGGTGTCATACTTGACTCAGATCTTAATTTCGAAAACCACATCAAGAATATTACAAAGACATCCTTTTACCACCTAAGGAACATTGCCAAGGTGCAACCCTTTCTCTCTGAGGCTGACACCGAAAGATTAATACATGCTTTCATCACAAGCAGGCTGGACTACTGCAATGCTCTACTATCAGGCCTACCAAAGAAAGCAATCTCTAAGCTACAAATAATACAGAATGCTGCAGCAAGAGTCCTCACTAAGACTAGACGAAGGGCACACATCACACCAGCGTTAAAATCACTACACTGGTTACCAGTCAACTCTAGAATAGACTTTAAAATACTATTACTAGTCTATAAATCTCTCCACAGTCACTCACCAGAATATATTTCAGACATGCTTGTTAAGTACATGCCAAACAGACCACTTAGATCCTCAGGCACTGAACTTTTAACAGTTCCAAAAGCCAGGACCAAGAAACATGGAGAGGCAGCTTTTAGTTTCTATGCCCCCAACCTCTGGAACACCCTACCGGAGTGCCTAAGAAGGGCTGAAACAACGGAGGTCTTCAAGCGAGACCTCAAGACGTACCTTTTCGACCTAGCCTACAATCACTAGCTAGGACCTTGAGATACAGAAAGGCAGCCTCAAACCTACCTGTGAATCCTCTGTATACATTGATACTTGTCCTGCTATGCAATGTATGTATATCAAGTAGTGTACAGAAGCTGGTTATCCTGAAACAGGCTTGTTCTGACTGTTGTGTTGCTTCAATGACTCAGTGTGCTACTAACCGTTTTTCTGTCTCCCCTAGTGCCTCTCTCTCTCCCTCCTATCCTCTAACATTGTCCAGTGTCAGCTGCGGAGCTGTGGATATCGTAGTATTTAGTACACACACACACATGTACACACAAGACACACATCAGTCCACATCCGGCTTAGGCCTGGACCTGATGCTCTTAGCCTTTCTTGCTCCAAAAACTTAATTTAAATTTAATTTAATATTATTTATTGTTCTTTAAATGTTCTTAGCCATTAGACAAATATATTCCAGGAGCCTGCCCCAGGTTGCCTGTTTCAATATCTGTGTGGTCTGAATGGCTCTATGTGCTACTAACCCTGCTCTGCCTTCCCTCTGCCTTCCCTCTCCCTGGTGCCTCTCTCTCTCCCTCCTATCTTCTAACCAGGTCCAGTGGATGCCCCACTGTCACCAGCAGACCTCACGAAGTCCGATAGATACCCCTGTGTCTACTGTGGATGATGTAGCATGTCCGTAGAATATTCTCTCTCCTATGATGCTTTTAGCCTCTCTCACTCTGAAATGTAATTCAATGCAATGTATTCCTTCATAAATGTTCTTAGTCGGTAGACAAACATACTCCTGGAGCTTGCTCGATCGCCTTGTTGAGAGGGGTCAGGGACAAATTTTTACAGCTCACTTATCTGGCCCCCGGGTGATTACTGTTTTTTTGCTTCCCTCTGGAATATGTAGAGAGTGGGTCGTATGCCCACCTCTCTTGTTCTCTGTAAAGCGCATTGTGTTGCCTCTGGGTATGAAATGCGCTATACAAATAAAGCTTTGATTGATTGATTGATTGACTGTTGGTTCGGAATAATGAGCGGAGGTTTTATTTGGAAGAGAAGCGAGTACGTGACGGGCGAGGAGGAGAAGACAAGCCTGGTCTGAGATCAAACAAACGGATGAGGTTCAGGATGAGTCCTGGCTGGATCCGTGTCTCTGGACTTTCTAATACAGCTCTGCTTCACACACACACCTGCTTTCTTCTTCCAGGATTTAGCCAGCAGAATATAATAGCTTGATCTTATGCTCACTCTTACAACACTGCTGTGAGACATTCAAAAGAGATCGCCAAGAAACATTTGGAAAAAAATATTTTAAAATATTTTAAATATTTTAAAATATTTTTTTAAATAAATATTTATGTGATCATTCTAAACATATTACAGAATAATGTTTCTGAGCTACTATTGCACTCAGGCATACAGTTATATTCCATTAATACATAAGGTATTGTATGTGTTTGGACATGAGGAAATCCTCCTCATAATGTTTTTTGTTATTATTTCATCCTCTGTTGACCAACTGTAATGTGATTTTTATTTTCTGCATTATTTGCATGTGCTTTTCACATTAGGCCTCTGGGGCTTCTTATTTCACCAGCACACCTTTTGTCTGTTTAGTCATTTGTTTGGTAAACTAAAGTAAAGCTGTGACTGTAGTACTGCATGCAGACTCACGGGGGCGCTTCTTGGAGCAGAGGGGAGGTAAGGGAGAGGTGGATGGGGGTGAAAGGTCGCGCTGACTGGGCCTTCTTCCTGTGTGGGCGTGTCCCTGATGAGCAGCCAGCTCCTGATGGCAGAGGCCACCTGAGGAGGAACACAGATGTTAGGTCTGGTAGTCAGTTAGGTCTGGTAGTCAGTTAGGTCTGGTAGTTAGTTAGGTCTGGTAGTTAGTTAGGTCTGGTAGTTAGTTAGGTCTGGTAGTTAGTTAGAATGTCTGGTAGTTAGTTAGGTCTGGTAGTCAGTTAGAATGTCTGGTAGTTAGTTAGGTCTGGTAGTTAGTTAGAATGTCTGGTAGTTAGTTAGGTCTGGTAGTCAGTTAGAATGTCTGGTAGTTAGTTAGGTCTGGTAGTTAGTTAGGTCTGGTTGTCAGTTAGGTCTGGTAGTTAATTAGGTCTGGTAGTTAGTTAGGTCTGGTAGTTAGTTAGAATGTCTGGTAGTTAGTTAGGTCTGGTAGTCAGTTAGAATGTCTGGTAGTTAGTTAGGTCTGGTAGTTAGTTAGGTCTGGTAGTCAGTTAGGTCTGGTAGTTAATTAGGTCTGGTAGTCAGTTAGGTCTGGTAGTTAGTTAGGTCTGGTAGTCAGTTAGGTCTGGTAGTTAGTTAGGTCTGGAAGTCAGTTAGGTCTGGTAGTCAGTTACAAGGTCTGGTAGTCAGTTAGGCCTGGTAGTTAGTTAGGTCTGGTAGTTAGTTAGGTCTGGTAGTTAGTTAGGTCTGGTAGTTAGTTAGAAGGTCTGGTAGTTAGTTAAGTCTGGTAGTTAGTTAAGTCTGGGCCGGTATTCACAACAAATCTTAATGCTGAAAGTTGGTCCACTGTCTCACTCAAGATGTCATATGTATTAGTGCCCACAAGAGGACTCGTTGTGGACAGGGACATCGGGCAGTTGAAAGGCATTTCCATGTCCTGCATGGTGAAATCCGTCTGACACCGGGGGAAGCCAGCAGGGTCTTAACTGTCTGTGCCGTCCTGGACAACCTGAGCAAACAGCGCAACATCCCACAGCCAGAGGAGGAGGAGGAGGTGGAGGAGAATGAGGAGGAGAATGAGGAGGAGGAGGAGGAGAATGAGGAGGAGGTGGAGGAGGAGGTGGAGGAGGAGAATGAGGAGCTGGTGGAGGAGAATAAGGAGGAGGAGGAGGAGAATGAGGAGGAGGAGGTGGCGGAGGAGGATAATAATGGTGGTGGTGGTGAAGGCGGAGCAGCTGTTCCTGTACTAGAGAGGAGTTGCATACAGGCCCACGACACCAATACACACTTTGGGTAAACAACAACAACAACTAGAAAGTACATTTCCTGGAGAAAATGTGAGGTGGGCTAGCTGCTGCAGCTGTATGTAACAGCTACCGCTAGAACTACTACGGACCAGGCAATCTCCATGAACCCACCAGCGAAGACCGTGCGTCTCTAGCCCACTCAGGGGCTGAGTTGTGGGGTCTGTGGCGTGGACAGTGGCATGGTGGTGAGACTCCGCCCCCTCAGGTCAGAGCTGGTCGAGGACAGTGTACCCCTCTCCGGGCCACCTACCCACCCACACCAGTGAAGACCATGTGTCTCTAGCCCAATCAGGGGCTGAGTTGTGGGGCCCGTGGCGTGGATAGTGGCGTGGTGGTGAGACTCCGCCCCCTCAAGTCAGAGCCAGTCAGGGACAGTGTACCCCTCTCCGGGCCACCTACCTGACTCAACCGGTGAAGACCGTGTCTCTAGCCCACTCAGGG
Organism: Borostomias antarcticus; assembly: GCF_949987555.1. NCBI lineage: Eukaryota > Metazoa > Chordata > Actinopteri > Stomiiformes > Stomiidae > Borostomias > Borostomias antarcticus. Next base: position 11,248,997 of record NC_140239.1, on the reverse strand, counting down.
GCTGAGTTGTGGGGCCCGTGGCGTGGATAGTGGCATGATGGTTAGGCCCCGCCCCCTTGGGTCACAGCTAGTCGGGGACAGTACAGTGACCTCTGGGCAATTTCCATGCATCCACCAATGAAGACTGTGTATTTCTAGCCCACTCTGGGGTTGAGTTGTGGGGCCCGTGGCGTGGATAATGGCGTGGGTGTGAGACTCCACCCCCTCAGGTCAGAGCCAGTCGGGGACAGTGTACCCCTCTCCGGGCCACCTACCTGACTCCACCATGAAGACCTCCGGGCAGTCTCCTTGCACTCACTGGTGAAGACTGTGTGTCTCTAGCTCAATCAGGGGCTGAGTTGTGGGGTCTGTGGCGTGGTGGCGAGACTCCGCCTGCTTGGTTCAGAGCCAGGCGTGAACAGTGCAGGCCGCACCGGGCTCTCCACCTGCCTTCACCAGTGAAGACTGTGTGTCTATAGCCACCTCAGAGGCTGTATTGTGAGGTCCGTGGCGTGGATAGTGGCGTGATGGCGAGACTCCACCCCCTCCGGTCAGAGCAGGTCGGGGGCAGTGCACTGACATCCGGGCAATCTCCATGCACCCAACAGTGAAGACCGTGTGTCTGTAGCTCACTCAGGGGCTGAGATGTGGGGACAGTGGCGTGGATAGTGGCGTTGTGACGAGACTCCACCCCCTCGGGTCAGAGCCGGTCTAGGACAGTGTACTGCTCCCCGGACCACCCACATGCACCCAACCGTGAAAACTGCATTTTTAGCCAACTCAGGGTCTGAGATGTGGGGACGGTGGCGTGGATAGTGGCGTGGTGGCAAGACTCCGCCCCCTCAGGTCATTGGTTGTGGGGGGCAGGTCAGTGATTGCCAGGCCATCCCCAGGCACCCCTCATTGGAGACCAAAATAGTTGATGGATGGATGGATGGATGGATGGATGGATGGATGAAAGAAAGAAAAAAAGATGGATGGATGGATGGATGGATGGATGGATGAAAGAAAGAAAGAGAAAGAAAGAAAGAAAGAAAGAAGGATGGATGGATGGAGAAGAAAGAAGGATGGATGGATGGATGGATGGATGGATGAAAGAAAGAAAGAAAGAAAGAAAGAAAGAAGGATGGATGGATGGAGAAGAAAGAAGGATGGATGGATGGATGGATGGATGGATGGATGGATGGATGAAAGAAAGAAAGAAAGAAAGAAAGAAAGAAAGAAAGAAAGAAAGAAGGATGGAGGGATGGATGGATGAAAGAAAGAAAGAAAGAAGGATGGATGAAAGAAAGGATGGATGGATGGATGGATGGATGGATTGATGAAAGAAAGAAAGAAGGATGGATGGATGGATGGATGAAAGAAAGAAAGAAGGATGGATGGATGGATGAAAGAAAGGATGGATGGATGGATGGATGAAAGAAAGGATGGATGGATGAAAGAATGAAGGATGGATGATTAAAGAATGGATGGATGGATGGATAGATGGATGGATGAAAGAAACAAAGAAAGAAAGAAAGAAAGAAGGATGGAAGGAAGGAAAGAAGGAAGGAAGGATGGAAAGAAAGAAGGAAGGAAGGAAAGTAGGAAGGAAGGATGGAAGGAAGGAAGGAAGGAAAGAAAGATGGATGGATGTGTTGGATGGCCAATATGGCGGTTGGAGGATTCAGTGAAGAGGCAAGAGACCAAAATCCATGCAGCCCAAGGTGGCATTTAATTATGATGGAACCGACGACAACAACGGGCCACAGCCCTTCACCATTGACCAACAATTCCAAAATGACAAACCGGGCTCCTTTATAGGTGCCGGCAGGCAATCAGCTGGACGCCCTCCATTACAGGGGGAGAACTCTCATATAAACATTTTGCAGTTGCACACTACATAAAGTTACAGACAAAGAATTTCAAACAGGTAAGTACATTCCCTCTCCCCATTCCATTTACACAACCGTGTGCCTCTGCACAAAATGTACACCAGTTTTTACCCCCCTGTCCACTTCTCTACTTCCCCCCCTGACATTCCCCGTAGTGGATTGCTCCGGAACCATTTAGGCGGCGCTCAGACTCCCCCGGGATTCTTTTGCCCGAACACCGCAGGAGCTAGAGGACGAGATCAGAGGTAAGCAAACAATACTTTCATCTCTAACAAATATTGTAGCGCCCAAACTATTAAATCCCAATGTTGACTTTTCATATGGATCATCAATGTTTTCCTAGTGTTCCTACATGCAGCGCCATAAACTACCATCCGTTTAAGACGGGAGCGCTCCCTCGTTTACTAATGTCGTTCCCCTCTGCAGGCGGAGCTGGCCGACCCCGCCGAGAGCCCAACACAGCCTGCAACCGTTGCAATCATTATTGTTGCCATCCCATACTCCATATCACAGTTGTCAATAAATACATCTAATTCTAAAATCGCTGCAATTATTACTGTGCAACCCATCACACTGACCACAATGTTACTGTGCAAATTAGCTAAAAGTGCAAATGCATCAAATCGTAGGTAACGGAGACAACCTCCGTTACATTTCCTCCTCCCTCTCCCCCAGACGCAACAAGCGCCCTAGAGCAGTACCTCACACGTCCTCCTCCGGGATGCGAGACAGGCAGTCCGCCACCACATTCGACTTCCCAGCTCTGTACTGAACGGTGAAGGAGTATGGCTGCAGGGAGAGGTACCATCCAGCGATGCGCATATTCGCGTCTCTCATGCGATGAAGCCACTGGAGTGCCCGGTGATCCGTCACCAGAATGAAGCGTCTGCCAAGCAGGTAGTACCTCAGAGACTCCACCGCCCATTTCATCGCCAGACACTCCTTCTCCACCGTAGAATACCTAGTCTCCCTGTCGAGCAGCTTGCGGCTGAGGAAAACCACCGGCCTGAGTTCACCGTCCACCTCCTGCAAAAGAACAGCCCCAAGACCCACACCCGAAGCATCAGTCTGTAGAGTAAACAGTTTCGAGAAGTCAGGACTGTGGAGAACCGACTCCGCGCAGATGGCCATCTTGAGGTCCCTGAAAGCCTTGTCACAGTCCTCTGTCCAACGTACCCTGCGCGGGGCAGAATCCTTGGTGAGGTCAGTAAGGACAGCAGATCGCTCTGAAAACTGGGGAATGAACTTCCTATACCACCCCACTAGTCCCACAAAGGACCTCACCCTCTTCTTGGTAGTGGGCACCGGGTAGGAGTGGATGGCCTCCACCTTGCCCACTTGTGGTCTAATGACTCCATCCCCTACTACATACCCCAGATACTCAACCTCCCGCTGAGCAAAGGTACACTTCCGTGGATTGATGGTGAGGCCAGCATTCCTGATGCTCTGAAGCACCTTCCCAAGGTGAGTCACATGGTCCTCCCAGGACTGGCTAAACACCACCACATCATCCAGATACGCTGCCGAGAACTCTGAGGCCCCCCTGAGCACTTGATCCATAAGTCTCTGAAAAGTTGCTGGCGCCCCCTGCAGACCAAACGGCATCACTGTGAACGCATACATTCCAAATGGAGTCTTAAAGGCTGTCAGCTCCTTGGCCTCCTGGGCCAATGGCACTTGCCAATATCCTTTGCTCAAATCTAATGTAGATATGAACTTCGACCTACCCACTCTTTCCAAGAGGTCATCAATCCGTGGCATCGGGTATGGGTCCCATGTTGATACTGCGTTGATGTGTCTGAAGTCAATGCAGAACCTCAGAGACCCATCCTTTTTTGGCACTAACACAACCGGACTGCACCATTCGCTACTCGTAGGCTCAACAACACCCATCTCCAACATCACCTGCAGTTCCTGTTTCAGCATGGGTAGCAGCCTCTCTGGAATTCTGTAGCTCTTCTGGCGAACCGGAGTTTTCTCCTTCAGGTAGATGTTATGCTGGGTTAGAGTGGTGAAGCCAGGTTTCTCTTGGAACAGCTCAGGGCCCAGGAGAGGCTTCAGGTCAGCCTGTTGCCAAGGTGACAGTTTGGTCAGGTCGACCAGACAGGGCCCCGTCGCTTGAGTGGGGAAGAACTGCTCTGGGGACTCTTCCTCCTCATCCACTGCTCGCACGAACAGCTGTTGCAGCACTTGCTCTGGAGGGGACAGGAACTCTTTTAATTAACATGGAATGACTGGTGTTTCTTCCCTCTGTCAGGCATGTACAGTTCATAAGTCACCTTACCAGTCCTTCTTGTGACTTCATACGGGCCATGCCATTTGGTAAGCAATTTACTGTCACTAGTAGGCAGTAACAGCAACACTTGCTGCCCTGACTGGAAGACCCTTTCCCTGGCTTTACGGTCATACCACACCCTCTGGTTCTTCTGAGCCATTCTCATGTTTTCTTGCGCCAGCATAGTCATCTCCTCCAATTTCTCCCTCATCTTCACCACATACGCCACCACATTGTCTCCCGATGCTTTTGGGCCCTCCCAATACTCCTTGAGCAGGTCCAGTGGTCCTCTCACCTGGCGGCCATAGAGGAGTTCAAAGGGTGAAAACCCGGTGGAGGCTTGTGGGACCTCCCGGTAGGCGAAAAGGAGATAGGGCAGCCATCGATCCCAATCCGAGCCCGTCTGGGAGACAAACTTGCGCAGCATGTTCTTCATGGTGCGGTTGAATCGTTCCACCAACCCATCTGTCTGGGGGTGGTATGGGGTGGTCTTAATTCCCTTAACTCCTAACAACTGATAAACATGCTGCAGAGACTTGGACAAGAAGTTTGTTCCGCAGTCTGTCAAGACCTCTCTGGCTACTCCTACTCGGGAGAACAGTTGTAAAAGGCAGTTGGCAACCTGCCTGGCCTTTCTCCTCCCAGTGGTTTTAGCTCCCAGTCTACCATACTCAGTGATTCTAGGCCAGGATGTTCCTACTTTATTAGACCTCTTACCACAGCCCCCTTACCCAGCAAAATCATGTAACATGGTAATCACCAGGGCTCAGAGTGCAGTGGAGGCTTTTAGGGAGCTACCCTTTGATGGGGTTGAGTTGGAGTCAGGCCCGGGGAAGCAGGCTAGGCCCAGGGCCCAGAGACGTAGGGACAAGTTTTTGGGTACTGTCAGAGCTAGAGCAGTACCTCACACGTCCTCCTCCGGGATGCGAGACAGGCAGTCCGCCACCACATCCCACTTCTGACACCACTTGTTGGATGGCCAATATGGCGGTTGGAGGATTCAGTGAAGAGGCAAGAGACCAAAATCCATGCAGCCCAAGGTGGCATTTAATTATGATGGAACCGACGACAACAACGGGCCACAGCCCTTCACCATTGACCAACAATTCCAAAATGACAAACCGGGCTCCTTTATAGGTGCCGGCAGGCAATCAGCTGGACGCCCTCCATTACAGGGGGAGAACTCTCATATAAACATTTTGCAGTTGCACACTACATAAAGTTACAGACAAAGAATTTCAAACAGGTAAGTACATTCCCTCTCCCCATTCCATTTACACAACCGTGTGCCTCTGCACAAAATGTACACCAGTTTTTACCCCCCTGTCCACTTCTCTACTTCCCCCCCTGACATTCCCCGTAGTGGATTGCTCCGGAACCATTTAGGCGGCGCTCAGACTCCCCCGGGATTCTTTTGCCCGAACACCGCAGGAGCTAGAGGACGAGATCAGAGGTAAGCAAACAATACTTTCATCTCTAACAAATATTGTAGCGCCCAAACTATTAAATCCCAATGTTGACTTTTCATATGGATCATCAATGTTTTCCTAGTGTTCCTACATGCAGCGCCATAAACTACCGTCCGTTTAAGACGGGAGCGCTCCCTCGTTTACTAATGTCGTTCCCCTCTGCAGGCGGAGCTGGCCGACCCCGCCGAGAGCCCAACACAGCCTGCAACCGTTGCAATCATTATTGTTGCCATCCCATACTCCATATCACAGTTGTCAATAAATACATCTAATTCTAAAATCGCTGCAATTATTACTGTGCAACCCATCACACTGACCACAATGTTACTGTGCAAATTAGCTAAAAGTGCAAATGCATCAAATCGTAGGTAACGGAGACAACCTCCGTTACAGGATGGAAGAAAGGAAGAAAGAAGGATGGATGGATGAAAGAAAGGATGGATGAAAGAAAGGATGGATGGATGGATGGATGGATGGATGAAAGAAAGAAAGGATGGATGGATGAAAGAAAGAAAGATGGATGAAAGAATGGATGGATGAATGGATGAAAGAAAGAAAGGAAGGATGGAAGGAAGGAAGTATGGAAGGAAGGATGGAAGGAAGGAAAGAAGGAAGGATGGAAGAAAGGAAGGAAGGAAAGAAAGAAGTAAGGAAAGAAGGAAGGATGGAAGGAAGGATGGATGGAAAGGAAGGAAGGAAGGAAGGATGGAAGGAAGGAAGGATGGATGGATGGATGGATGGATGGATGGATGGATGGAAGGAAGAAAGGAAAGAAAGAAAGAAAGGAAGGAAAGAAGGATGGAAGGATGGATGGAAGGAAGGAAAGAAGGAAGGAAGGATGGAAGGAAGGATGGATGGATGGATGGAAGGAAGGAAAGAAGGAAGGATGGAAGAAAGGAAGGAAGGAAAGAAAGAAGTAAGGAAAGAAGGAAGGATGGAAGGATGGATGGAAGGAAAGGAAGGAAGGATGGATGGATGGATGGATGGATGGAAGGAAGAAAGGAAAGAAAGAAAGAAAGGAAGGAAAGAAGGATGGAAGGATGGATGGAAGGAAGGAAGGAAGGAAGGAAAGGAAGGAAGCAAGGAAGGAAAGAAGGAAGGAAGGATGGATGGATGGATGGAAGGAAAGAAGGAAGGAAGGATGGAAGGAAGGATGGAAGGATGGATGGATGGAAGGAAGGAAAGAAAGAAAAAAAGGAAGGAAGGAAGGAAGGAAGGAAGGAAAGATGGATGGAAGGAAGGAAAGAAGGAAGGAATGAATGAATATGAATGCTACCACAGTAGTCATAAAAGGGTGCCTGTACAGAGAGCCTGTTTCCCCAAATTCAAATCCCAACTGACACTGTGAGCATCCTCTCATTCACTTCAATGGAAAGGCATGTTGGCTTCAGACAGCTCTCTCTCAAAAATTATAAAGGTCACAGCCTAGATATTGACACCGTAGGAATCCTGAGAAAATGCTGAACATTTTAGGCTATGATATGTCCGTGTATCTTAAAAACTGTAGGCATGGCGACGAGTTAGAAAAAGGGTAAAAATGCAAAATTAGCAGCTCAAAAGGTAGTGTGGGCCCATACGTTTCAATGGAGAGCGCAGTTGCCGAACAAATCGTCATACAGCGAAAACTATAAGTCACACGGCTTAGATACTTACATTGTACGAATCAGCACAGTTATGGGAACGTTTCGATATATAATATGTGTATGAGCTGTTAAAACTGTAGGCATAGAGACAAGTTAGAAAAAGAGTAAAAATGCTAAATTAGCAGCTCAAAAGCTAGAGTGCGTTGCCATACGTTTCAATGAGGAGCGCAGTTGCCGAACAAATAAGCGAAAACTATAAGTCACACTGCTTAGATACTGACATTGTACGAATCAGCACAGTTGTGTGAACATTTTGATGTATAATATGTGTGTGAGCTTTCAAAACTGTAGGAGTGCCAGCAGTTTACAAAATGTGTGAATATTTTCAAAGCAACTGCTGCCACCACTCTAAAAACAAAGTTTCTGAACATTCCAAAAGCAGTTTCAAGCAGTTTCAATGGGACAAATAATAGTTTTAAAAGTTAAATTTTTTAAAAACTATAACAAATATCAAAAATCTGAATGGATCCGTTCAAGAGCTAAACATTATGAACATTTTAAAGTTTTAATGAAGTTTCTAGGACAGAGTATGAAGAACTAGTTAAGGTTCAAAAAAGTGGGGAGAATAATAAGAAAGAAAGAAAGAAAGAAAGAAAGAAAGAAAGAAAGAAAGAAAGAAAGAAAGAAAGAAATAGTGGGAATATCTTCTGCAAGCTAGCCCACCTAACAACAACAACAACAACAACCTGCTGATAAGAGCAGCATCACACAGTCACTTTTCCACTTTCAAAATTCCATTACATCTACACAAATCAGTCAAAACACACGTTGTGACGCAATAGGCCTTTTATTCCTTTTTTATTCAGCATCTTCAAGTCGTACTCCTCCTTGAGCTTGAGGACCCTGTCCTGTTTCTCTCTTTGGTCATTCTGTTTGTCTATTAGCCTCTCTTGTTTGACAAAGAGCCTCTCTTGCTGCGCAAGGATGAAGCAGGACCATTTCCAGCTTGATTTTCTGCCGTTCTAGGGATGCTGACAAGCTGCTAGAGGACGGGCAGGAGCCAGGCCTGGAGGGGGGGGGGGGGGGGGCAGGAGCCAGGGGGGCTGGAGAGAGGGGTCCAGCCAGGGGCATTGCCTTGAGTGGGAGCTGAACTGTTGGCCCTGAAAGAGGGAGAGTTTTTGTCCACCATCCACCAAATTATGTTTATGATTTATGATGGTGTTGATTATGGTGATTATTATAATTATTATAATTGATTATTCTCATGTCATCATATAATTTGTGACTGATTACACATGGCCTACTTATTCATGATTGTGGCTTTGGATGATTATATGAGGCAAAGCTATTTCACAAACTTACCCACAAGTTCATCCAGCGGTTGAACTGCCGGGTCAACTCATCCCTGCAGCCCCACTGTGCTGGTGTCCGATGACCCGAGGATACTGTACACCACAGAGGCGGCCGGTGCTTTGCCTCCTCCTAATGAATACATTAAATATGATGTATTACAGAATGCATGGTCTTCGGTGACATGTTTAGCGAGATTAATTTATGGATGACAACATATGTTAATTCTTGTATAAGCTGAATGCATTAAATGATAGAATAAAACATTGAGGTGTAGTCTATAGTGTAGGCCCTAGTTGTGGATGATTGGTCATGTTGTGTTACCTGTGGCAGCTGTTTGTCGCCTGTATTCGGCAATCTCTTGCCTCGCATGAGACTTCAGAGAGAACCTCAGCCTCTCACACTCATCCGTGGTTCTCGGGACGAGGGGGAAGTCCTCAGTCATTCCAAATTTTCCTTTAATTATGGTTCTTCTTTCGTCCACTTGTTCAGCCAGCGTTAGTAGCTTGTCGGGTGTCCAGTTAGGTTTGCGTTTTTTCCAATACTATTGTCAGCCATGGTGATTCTAATCTGGGTAATTGGAATGCTGCTTCTACAAATATCCTCTGATTGTTTACGAGATGCAGACATGTAACCAATTGACTAGTCAGTATGTTTCATGTGAAATCAGTGACACGTAGCCTACATTTGTATTTTAGAATCTTTATTAGTATATGGCAGGAATTGTAGGCCTACATGCCCGTTTACAGTAGTAAACTTATAGTAGGCCTATATGATTTCTTTTCTAGGTTGACATCGCGGGCAGAGACTTGTCCCCAATATCAGCCAATCGCTGTGGGCATTCTGAGTAAGCTCGTTCATGAGACACAATGGTATCCATAGCAACGATGCCAACCCTGCCCTCACTCTCAGCTTGAAATGTATCCGACTTCTTTAGTATAAGTTTGTCTCTGCAGCTCTGTGAATGGGTTTTAGTATAAGTTTGTCTCTGCAGCTTTGTGAATGGGTTTTAGTATAAGTTTGTCTCTGCAGCTTTGTGAATGGGTTTTAGTATAAGTTTCTCTGCAGCTTTGTGAATGAGTTTTAGTATAAGTTTGTCTCTGCAGCTTTGTGAATGGGTTTTAGTATAAGTTTGTCTCTGCAGCTTTGTGAATGGGTTTTAGTATAAGCTTGTCTCTGCAGCTTTGTGATTGGGTTTTAAGGGGGTCTCTCAGCTATCAAATTTTAGTGTGATTCAGAAGGACCCCTAGTGGTAAGATGAAATTCTTTGTGAATACCAGCCCTGGTAGTTAGTTAGGTCTGGTAGTTAGTTAGGTCTGGTAGTCAGTTAGGTCTGGTAGTCAGTTAGGTCTGGTAGTTAGTTAGGTCTGGTAGTCAGTTAGGTCTGGTAGTCAGTTAGGTCTGGTAGTTAGTTAGGTCTGGTAGTTAGTTAGGTCTGGTAGTCAGTTAGGTCTGGCAGTCAGTTAGGTCTGGTAGTTAGTTAGGTCTAGTTAGTCAGTTAAGTCTGGTAGTTAGTTAGGTCTAGTAATTAGTTAGGTCTGGTTAGTCAGTTAGGTCTGGTAGTTAGTTCTGGGCTGAAGCATTAGGTCTGGTAGTTAGTAAGCAAAAGCATGCATTGAGGCCAAATGGAACTGAACTAGTGAGTTATCATTCCACTCACCCGTCACTGTCTGAGTCAGAAGAGGATGATTTTGGTGGGCGGGGATCGGTGCAAAGCCACGCCCCTTTCCTCTGCTCCTCCCTGCGCTGCTCCTCCTCCTGCTCCTCCCTCTGGAGGAGGTGGAAGTACGCCCGGCCCTGCTTGACTGCCGACACCAAACGCCTACACAGCAGGGGGCAGGGTCACACACACACGCACGCGCGCATATACACACACACACACACACACACGCATACGTACACGTACGCACACACACACACACACACACGTACACAAACACACACACACATCAGGCCCCACATATCAGGTCAAATACACAATGAATGAATGGCCTCCCTGACCCACAAACCAGCTGACGGTTCAGAATCAAGCAGCTGTAACAAACGTGTGAAGTGTTTAGGAAAGTCCTCAAACAGAATCCAACCCTGCCTCTCCTGAGCCAGTGGTGTGTGTGTGTGTGTGTGTGTGTGTGTGTGTGTGTGTGTGTGTGTGGGCGTGTGTGTGGGTGTGTGTGTCAGAGTCAATTTTATGTATATAGCACATGTTCATACAAGCAAATGTAGCACACAGTGCTTTACAGAATAAATAAAAACATAGTTAATTAGTTGGTATTAAGAAAAGTAAAATAAGAAAATAAAACAGGATGGAACATAGATGGTAAAAGAGAAATAGAGAATAAGACACTGTAAAAAATGTAAGTGTGTGTGTGTGTACTGTAGGTCACTGGAGTGTGTGTGTGTGTGTGTAGGTAACTGGTGTGTCTCTCCTGAACCAGCGGTGTGTGTAGGTCACTGAGCCATTAGTGTGTGTGTGTGTGTGTGTGTGTGTATGTGTACTGTAGGTCACTGAGCCAGTAGTGTGTGTGTGTGTGTGTGTGTGTGTGTATGTGTAGGTCACTGAGCCAGTAGTGTGTGTGTGTGTGTGTATGTGTCGGTCACTGGTGTGATTCCAGCACAGGCCTCCTCCCACAGATCACCAGTTGACCGGACCGGACCCCTCTCTAAATCAGCCCAATCACAGCCGGGCTGGACAGCAGCTGGCCGCGCCGCCGCCCCCTGAACAGAGCATTATGGGAGAAACGCCTGGCGTCTGGCAGATTAATGACTTCATTAGAGAGATTTAGCTCCAGTCCCTGACCTTTCCCCAATCCCGCCTGCTTGTTTTCCACACACTGCATGCATAATTACCCAGCTATAATCCAAGGGTGGAAATTAAAACACACACACACACATTAAGTGTCACAGCCACCATTTGACTTTGCCGTGGTGAATTATTAACAGGTTAATGTCGCTCGGTGTCCCTTAATCATTTCACACGAGTGCCTTTCTGTCAGCTGAGTGGGTGGGGGGTGCGTGGTGCGAGGTTGAGGGTCAAGGGTCGGATTCTGAAGAGCTTGTCACCGTCTGCTGGAGTGGAGCAGAGGTCAGGTCTTACATTAGGCCTTGCTTAAATCAGTAAATAATATTAACATTTCTTAATGTTGAGTCATCTTTCATTTGTGCTTTAATATAAATGTGGAAATGTAACTGATATTGAACCACATATCCTGCAGGTTATGATTCATGGACATGTAAATACGGACACTTAATTGATGTTGAATCATGAATCAATGCATGATATTAAGGGTGAGGACAACAGAAATGATATGCTGATGTTGACCCATATGCATGGAAATGATCTCCTCTCCGTTAACCGAAGCAGCCTCATTTCAACGGTCATTTAGCTCAGCAGACAAACAAAGGCTTGAGTATGTTAGAGCCCTTGGTTGGGTGGAATTATTATTCTTTACCCAGCGAGCAGCTGGCTCATAATATTTCGCCCAGAAGTGGTGCCAAGTGTAGCTGACAGGCTTCTGAATGTCAATTTCTCTCCCATTTCATCTGAGGCTGAATGTTACTTGCTCTGAGGCATTTGCTGGCTTATTTGCATACATGCAGTCCAGTCCTATCAAATAAATATTCCATGTTCATCATCATAGGGTGACAGCAGGCTTAATCACAGCATCTTCCTAGCATATTTAACTCTCCTAGCCTCATATTAGCATGGCACATTCTCTGCAGCCAAACAGAATTTCTCCTGGTTACTGTCGCCCGAGCTAATCAGGATCCTTGCCTGACACATGGAACATCTCCACCGGCTCCGTGAGCTAACGCCTCTGTTCTCTCGGATGTGACAAAGTACTGTAGAGCCTGTGCACCAAATTAGAGTTGTATGCATGTAGAATTTTGAGTGGACGTGTTTGTTAATGAATGTTCAGATACAGTGTCTCTGACTCAGTTCAGTCCAGATGCAGGGCCACGGTTCAACATGTCTGACAGAACAAGCAGGCTAGAGAGACACTTGAGCTGCTCTGCTAGATCAACTAGAATCAGAATCTGAGCTGCTTTACTAGTGAATCCATTTTTCTGTGATCTACAGCCCTGTAGCATACAGCCCAGAATCTTTAACGGCTCAAATGCTTGGAGCAAACTGTGCTTGAGTATATAATATAATATATCAACGCACACGATGGAATTCAGTTGTGAGCTGAGCCTCTTCGATAATATGTGGTAACCTAATGTTACCTCAAATCAACACCATCTTATTTTCCAACTTCGTCTGACAAATGAGCAAGTAGGGAATGGATAGCTACATAAACAGAACCAAAACGCTGACCTGCCTTGACACGAGTATAAAAAAGACAGCTGTAGTTTGGTAGAACATTGATCGAAGGGTTTGGACATTAAGGAATGTTATTTTTCTCCCTGGTATCGTCGAAAGGCCACAGCAGGCTAGCCCCTGGGTCGCTGCTTGTTGCCAAGCAACAAAAGGCAGTAGCAGAGGTAGGTACAGTATGTTGTCAACAGTACGGTTATCTTTCTCCAGAGACAAGGGCCTTCTCCGCTGCGTTAACTATGGGCCAATTACCACTACTAATCTCACAAACCAACAGCAGCACGTCTCAATAAAGAAATTCCCCAAGATAGTCCCATAAATAATTCATGTTGTATCAGTTTTATATTGGATAGATAAATACTGTGATCAGGATCGTACAGTCCGGACCAATGAAGTGTTTTGCCTTGCGGCTAGTAATCTAATTAAATCATGTTTAATTAATCACACATGTAAAAGGATATATGCATAAGCCATAAAAAACAAAAACAAATCCATCCATCAAACGCTATGCGACGCAAACCAGGATTCATTACAGAAGTGCATTGGCATTCTGAGAGCCAGCAATGTTTCAAACAAGCGTCCATAGAAGAACATCAGACGCATTGCTGATCAGAAATAGCTAGCGGACCTACTGTAGGGCAGAGGGATACCAGAGGCAGTGATCAGGTTAGCTAGCAGACCTAGGGCGGAGGGATACCAGAGACAGTGATCAGGCTCTATAGCTAGCAGTCCCAAGGTGAAGGGATACCAGAGACAGTCTACATGGCATTAGCTGATGTCTAATATAATAGATACTGCTGTTTTCTATACCGAAGAACAAAACAAAGGTGACATTGAGACTATAAGACAACGTATATCATTAGAATAAGTAACACAACGTAGCCCATACCAGGTGAAACAGCACTTTAAACTAGAAAGTACATTTCCTGGAGAAAATGTGAGGTGGGCTAGCTGCTGCAGCTGTATGTAACAGCTACTGCTAGAACTACTATGGACCAGGCAATCTCCATGCACCCACTGGCGAAGACCGTGCGTCTCTAGCCCACTCAGGGGCTGAGTTGTGGGGTCTGTGGCGTGGACAGTGGCATGGTGGTGAGACTCCGCCCCCTCAGGTCAGAGCTGGTCGAGGACAGTGTACCCCTCTCCGGGCCACCTACCTGACTCCACCATGAAGACCTCCGGGCAGTCTCCTTGCACCCACTGGTGAAGACTGTGTGTCTCTAGCTCAATCAGGGGCTGAGTTGTGGGGTCTGTGGCGTGGTGGCGAGACCACCACGCCACCACGAAGAGAAAGAAAGAAAGGAAGAAAGAAAGAAAGAAAGAAAGAAGGAAGGATGGAAGGATGGAAGGAAGGATGGAAGGAAGGATGGAAGGATGGAAGGAAGGATGGAAGGAAGGAAGGATGGAAGGAAGGATGGAAGGAAGGAAGCAAGGATGGAAGGAAGGATGGAAGGATGGATGGAAGGAAGGATGGAAGGTAGGAAGGATGCAAGGAAGGAGGGAAGGAAGGATGGATGGATGAAAGAAAGAAACAAAGTAAGAAAGATGGATGGATGGATGAAAGAAAGAAAGAAAGATGGATGGATGGATGGATGAAAGAAAGAAGGATGAAAGAAAGAAAGAAAGAAAGAAGGAAGGAAGGAAGGAAGGAAGGAAGGAAAGAAAGAAAGAAAGATAAGAAAGAAAGAAAGATAAGAAAGAAAGAAAGAAGGAAGGAAGGAAGGAAGGAAGGAAGGAAGAAGAAAGAAAGAAAGAAGAAGAAAGAAAGAAAGAAAGAAAGAAAGAAAGGAAAGAAAGAAAGAAAGAAAGAAAGAAGGAAGGAGAAGGAAAGAAGAAAAGAAGGAAGAAAGAAAGAAAGAAAGAAAGAAAGAAAGAAGAAGGATGGATGGATGAAGAAAGAAAGAAAGAAAGAAAGAAAGAAAGAACGATGGATGGATGAAAGAAAGAGAAAGAAAGAAGGATGGATGAAAGAAAAGAAAGAAAGAAAGAGAAAGAAGGAAGGAAAGAAGGAAGGATGGAAGGATGGAAGGAAGGAAGGAAGGATGGAAGGAAGGATGGAAGGAAGGATGGAAAGAAAGGAAGGAAAGATGGATGGATGGAAGGAAGGAAAGGAAGGAAGGAAGGATGGATGGATGGATGGATGGATGGAAGGAAGGAAGGAAGGAAGGATGGAAGGAAGGAAGGAAGGAAGGAAAGAAGGAAGGAAAGATGGATGGAAAGAAGATGGAAGGATGGATGGAAGGAAGGAAGGAAAGGAAAGGAAAGGAAGAAAGGAAGGAAAGAAAGAAGGAAGGAAGGATGGAAGGAAGGATGGATGGAAGGAAGGAAGGAAGGAAGGAAGGGAAGAAAGGATGGATGGAAGGAAGGAAAGAAGGATGGAAGGAAGGAAGGAAGGAAGGAAAGGAAGGAAAGGAAGGAAGGAAGGAAGGAAGGAAGGAAGGAAAGATGGATGGAAGGAAGGAAGGAATGAATGAATGAATATGAATGCTACCACAATAGTCATAAAAGGGTGCCTTTACAGAGAGCCTGCACGTGTCCCCAAATTCAAATCCCAACTGACACTGTGAGCATCCTTTCATTCACTTCAATGGAAAGGCATGTTGTCTTCAGACAGCTCTCTCTCAAAAAGTATAAAGGTCACAGCCTAGATATTGACACCGTAGGAATCCTGAGAAAATGCTGAACATTTCAGGCTATGATATGTCCGTGTAGCTTAAAAACTGTAGGCATGGCGACGAGTTAGAAAAAGTGTAAAAATGCAAAATTAGCAGCTCAAAAGGTAGAGTGTGGGCCCATACATTTCAATGGGGAGCACAGTTGCCGAACAAATCGTCATACCGTGAAAACTATAAGTCACACAGCTTAGATACTTATATTGTACGAATCAGCACAGTTGTGTGAATGTTTTGATGTATAATATGTGTGTGAGCTTTCAAAACTGTAGGAGTGCCAGCAGTTTACAAATTGTGTGAATATTTTCAAAGCAACAGCTGCCACCACTCTAAAAACATAATGATACTGAACATTCCACAAGCAGTTTCAATGGCACAAAAATGACTATTAAAAGTTAAATTACTAAAAAACTATAAAAAATATCAAAAATCTGAATACATCCGGGAAACAGCTAAAGACGATGAACATTTTAAAGTTTGAATGAAGTTTCTAGCACAAAGTATGAAGAAGTAGTTAAGGGCCAAAAAACTGGGGAGAATAATAATAACTAGAAAGTACATTTCCTGGAGAAAATGTGAGGTGGGCTAGCTGCTGCAGCTGTATGTAACAGCTACTGCTAAAACTACTATGGACCAGGCAATCTCCATGCACCCACCGGCGAAGACCGTGCGTCTCTAGCCCACTCAGGGGCTGAGTTGTGGGGTCT
The DNA here is from genome assembly GCF_949987555.1 of Borostomias antarcticus. Lineage (NCBI taxonomy): Eukaryota > Metazoa > Chordata > Actinopteri > Stomiiformes > Stomiidae > Borostomias > Borostomias antarcticus. Next base: position 11,232,773 of record NC_140239.1, on the reverse strand, counting down.
GTGGCGTGGACAGTGGCATGGTGGTGAGACTCCGCCCCCTCAGGTCAGATCTGGTCGAGGACAGTGTACCCCTCTCCGGGCCACATACCCGCCCGCACCGGTGAAGACCATGTGTCTCTAGCCCAATCAGGGGCTGAGTTGTGGGGCCCGTGGCGTGGTGGTGAGACTCCGCCCCCTCAGGTCAGAGCTGGTCGAGGACAGTGTACCCCTCTCCGGGCCACCTATCCGCCCGCACCGGTGAAGACCATGTGTCTCTAGCCCACTCAGGGGCTGAGTTGTGGGGCCGTGGCGTGGATAGTGGCGTGGGGGTGAGACTCCGCCCCCTCAGGTCAGAGCCAGTCAGGGACAGTGTAGCCCTCTCCGGGCCACCTACCTGACTCAACCGGTGCAGACCGTGTGTCTCTAGCCCACTCAGGGGCTGAGTTGTGGGGCCCGTGGCGTGGATAGTGGCGTGCTGGTTAGGCCCCGCCCCCTTGGGTCACAGCTAGTCGGGGACAGTACAGTGACCTCTGGGCAATTTCAATGCATCCACCAATGAAGACTGTGTCTCTAGCCCACTCAGGGGTTGAGTTGTGGGGCCTGTGGCGTGGATAGTGGCGTGGTGGTGAGACTCCACCCCCTCAGGTCAGAGCCAGTCGGGGACAGTGTACCCCTCTCCGGGCCACCTACCTGACTCCACCATGAAGACCTCCGGGCAGTCTCCTTGCACCCACTGGTGAAGACTGTGTGTCTCTAGCTCAATCAGGGGCTGAGTTGTGGGGACTGTGGCGTGGTGGCGAGACCACCACGCCACCACGAAGATAAAGAAAAAAAGAAAGAAAGAAAGAAACAAGGAAGGATGGAAGGAAGGAAGAAAGGATGGAAGGAAGGAAGGAAGGAAGGAAGGATGGAAGGAAGGATGGATGGATGGAAGGATGGATGGAAGGATGGAAGGAAGGATGGAAGGAAGGATGGAAGGAAGCAAGGATGGAAGGAAGCAAGGATGGAAGGATGGAAGGAAGGATGGAAGGAAGGATGCAAGGAAGGAAGGAAGGAGGGAAGGAAGGATGGATGGATGAAAGAAAGATACAAAGTAAGAAAGATGGATGGATGGATGGATGAAAGAAAGAAAGAAAGATGGATGGATGGATGGATGGATGAAAGAAAGAAGGATGGATGGAAGAAAGAAAGAAAGAAAGAAGGATGGATGGATGGATGGATGGATGGATGAAAGAAAGAAAGAAAGAAAGAAAGAAAGAAAGAAAGAAAGAAAGAAAGAAAGAAAGATAGAAAGAAAGAAAGAAAGAGAAAGAAAGAAAGATAGAAAGAAGGATGGATGGATGGATGAAAGAAAGAAAGAAAGAAAAAGAAGGAAGGAAGGAAGGAAAGAAGGAAGGATGGAAGGAAGGATGGAAGGAAGGAAGGAAGGAAGGATGGAAGGAAGGAAGGAAGGAAGGAAAGAAAGGAAGGATGGAAGGATGGAAGGAAGGAAAGGAAGGAAGGAAGGAAGGATGGATGGAAGGAAGGAAGGATGGAAGGAAAGAAGGAAGGATGGAAGGAAGGATGGATGGAAAGGAAGGAAGGAAGGAAGGAAGGATGGAAGGAAGGATGGAAGGAAGGAAGGAAGGAAGGGAAGAAAGGAAGGATGGATGGAGGGAAGGAAGGAAAGAAGGATGGAAGGATGGAAGGAAGGAAGTGAATGAATGAATATGAATGCTACCACAATAGTCATAAAAGGGTGCCTGTACAGAGAGCCTGCACGTGTCCCCAAATTCAAATCCCAACTGACACTGTGAGCATCCTCTCATTCACTTCAATGGAAAGGCATGTCCGATTCAGACAGCTCTCTCTCAAAAAGTATAAATGTCACAGCCTAGATATTGACACCGTAGGAATCCTGAGAAAATGCTGAACATTTTAGGATATGATATGTCCGTGTAGCTTAAAAACTGTAGGCATGGCGACGAGTTAGAAAAAGGGTAAAAATGCAAAATTAGCAGCTCAAAAGGTAGAGTGTGTGGGCCCATACGTTTCAATGGAGAGCACAGTTGCCGAACAAATCGTCATACAGCGAAAACTATAAGTCACACGGCTTAGATACTTACATTGTACGAATCAGCACAGTTATGGGAACGTTTCGATATATAATATGTGTATGAGCTGTTAAAACTGTAGGCATAGCGACAAGTTAGAAAAAGAGTAAAAATGCAAAATTAGCAGCTCAAAAGCTAGAGTGCGTTGCCATACGTTTCAATGAGGAGCGCAGTTGCCGAACAAATCGTCATACAGCGAAAACTATAAGTCACACTGCTTAGATACTTACATTGTACGAATCAGCACAGTTGTGTGAATGTTTTGATGTATAATATGTGTGTGAGCTTTCAAAACTGTAGGAGTGCCAGCAGTTTACAAAATGTGTGAATATTTTCAAAGCAACTGCTGCCACCACTCTAAAAACATAAAATTTCTGAACATTCCAAAAGCATTTCAAGCAGTTTCAATAGGACAAAAAAATGTTTTAAAAGTTAAATTTCTTAAAAACTATAAAAAATATCAAAAATCTGAATGGATCCGTTCAAGAGCTGAACGTCATGAACATTTTAAAGTTTGAATGAAGTTTCTAGCACAAAGTATGAAGAACTAGTTAACGTCCAAAAAAGCGGGGAGAATAATAATAACTAGAAAGTACATTTCCTGGAGAAAATGTGAGGTGGGCTAGCTGCTGCAGCTTTATGTAACAGCTACTGCTATTACTACTACGGACCAGGCAATCTCCATGCACCCACCAGCGAAGACTGTGCGTCTCTAGCCCACTCAGGGGCTGAGTTGTGGGGCCTGTGGCGTGGATAGTGGCATGGTGGTGAGACTCCGCCCCCTCAGGTTAGAGCTGGTCGAGGACAGTGTACCCCTCTCCGGGCCACCTACCCGCCCGCACCGGTGAAGACCGTGCGTCTAGCCCAATCAGGGGCTGAGTTGTGGGGCCGTGGCGTGGATAGTGGCGTGGTGGTGAGACTCCACCCCCTCAGGTCAGAGCTGGTCGAGGACAGTGTACCCCTCTCCGTGCCACCTACCCGCCCGCACCGGTGAAGACCATGTGTCTCTAGCCCACTCAGGGGCTGAGTTGTGGGGCCGTGGCGTGGATAGTGGCGTGGGGGTGAGACTCCGCCCCCTCAGGTCAGAGCCAGTCACGGACAGTGTAGCCCTCTCCGGGCCACCTACCTGACTCAACCGGTGAAGACCGTGTGTCTCTAGCCCACTCAGGAGCTGAGTTGTGGGGCCCGTGGCGTGGATAGTGGCGTGCTGGTTAGGCCCCGCCCCCTTGGGTCACAGCTAGTCGGGGACAGTACAGTGACCTCTGGGCAATTTCAATGCATCCACCAATGAAGACTGTATCTCTAGCCCACTCAGGGGTTGAGTTGTGGGGCCCGTGGCGTGGATAGTGGCGTGGTGATGAGACTCCACCCCCTCAGGTCAGAGCCAGTCGGGGACCCCTCTCCGGGCCACCTACCTGACTCCACCATGAAGACCTCCGGGCAGTCTCCTTGCACCCACTGGTGAAGACTGTGTGTCTCTAGCTCAATCAGGGGCTGAGTTGTGGGGTCTGTGGCGTGGTGGCGAGACCACCACGCCACCACGAAGAGAAAGAAAGAAAGAAAGAAAGAAAGAAAGAAAGAAAGAAAGAAAGAAAGAAAGATGGATGGAAGGAAGGAAGGATGGAAGGATGGAAGGAAGGAAGCAAGGATGGAAGGAAGGAAGGATGGAAGGATGGATGGAAGGAAGGAAGGAAGGAAGGAAGGAAGGATGGATGGATGGATGAAAGAAAGACGGATGGATGGATGGATGGATGGATGGAAGAAAGAAAGAAAGAAAGAAAGAAAGAAAGAAAGAAAGAAAGAAAGAAAGAAAGAAAGAAAGAAGGATGGATGGATGGATGGATGGATGGATGGATGAAAGAAAGAAAGAAAGAAAGAAAGAAAGAAAGAAAGAAAGAGAAGGATGGATGGATGGATGGATGGAAGAAAGAAATAAAGAAGGATGGATGGATGAAAGAAAGAAAGAAAGAAAGATGGATGGATGGATGGATGAAGGAAGGAAAGAAGGAAGGAAGGATGGAAGGAAGGATGGAAGGAAGGAAGGAAGGAAGGAAGGATGGATGGATGGAAGGAAGGAAGGAAGGAAGGAAGGAAGAAAGGAAGGAAGGAAGGAAGGAAAGAAAGAAAGGAAGGAAAGATGGAAGGATGGAAGGATGGAAGGATGGATGGAAGGAAAGGAAGGAAGGAAGGATGGAAGGAAGGAAGGAAGGAAGGAAGGAAAGATGGATGGAAGGAAGGAAGGATGGAAGGATGGATTGAAGGAAGGAAAGGAAGAAAGGAAGGAAAGAAGGAAGGATGGAAGGAAGGATGGAAAGAAGGAAGGAAGGAAGGAAGGAAGGAAGGATGGATGGAAGGAAGGAAGGGAAGAAAGGAAGGATGGATGGAAGGAAGGAAAGAAGGAAGGAAGGAAAGGAAGGAAGGAAAGATGGATGGAAGGAAGGAAAGGAAGGAAGGAAGGAAGGAATATGAATGCTACCACAATAGTCATAAAAGGGTGCCTGTACAGAGAGCCTGCACGTGTCCCCAAATTCAAATCCCAACTGACACTGTGAGCATCCTCTCATTAACTTCAATGGAAAGGCATGTCCGATTCAGACAGCTCTCTCTCAAAAAATATAAATGTCACAGCCTAGATATTGACACCGTAGGAATCCTGAGAAAATGCTGAACATTTTAGGATATGATATGTCCGTGTAGCTTAAAAACTGTAGGCATGGCGACGAGTTAGAAAAAGGGTAAAAATACAAAATTAGCAGCTCAAAAGGTAGAGTGTGTGGGCCCATACATTTCAATGGAGAGCGCAGTTGCCGAACAAATCGTCATACAGCGAAAACTATAAGTCACACGGCTTAGATACTTACATTGTATGAATCAGCACAGTTATGGGAACGTTTCGATATATAATATGTGTATGAGCTGTTAAAACTGTAGGCAAAGCGACAAGTTAGAAAAAGAGTAAAAATGCAAAATTAGCAGCTCAAAAGCTAGAGTGCGTTGCCATACGTTTCAATGAGGAGCGCAGTTGCCGAACAAATCGTCATACAGCGAAAACTATAAGTCACACTGCTTAGATACTTACATTGTACGAATCAGCACAGTTGTGTGAATGTTTTGATGTATAATATGTGTGTGAGCTTTCAAAACTGTAGGAGTGCCAGCAGTTTACAAAATGTGTGAATATTTTCAAAGCAACTGCTGCCACCACTCTAAAAACATAAAATTTCTGAACATTCCAAAAGCATTTCAAGCAGTTTCAATAGGACAAAAAATAGTTTTAAAAGTTAAATTTCTAAAAAACTATAACAAATATCAAAAATCTGAATGGATCCGTTCAAGAGCTGAACGTCATGAACATTTTAAAGTTTGAATGAAGTTTCTAGCACAAAGTATGAAGAACTAGTTAACGTCCAAAAAAGCGGGGAGAATAATAAAGAAAGAAAGAAAGAAAGAAATAGTGGGAATATCACAAGTTGGGCTAGCTTCTGCAAGCTAGCCCACCTAACTAGAAAGTACATTTCCTGGAGAAAATGTGAGGTGGGCTAGCTGCTGCAGCTTTATGTAACAGCTACTGCTATTACTACTACGGACCAGGCAATCTCCATGCACCCACCAGCGAAGACTGTGCGTCTCTAGCCCACTCAGGGGCTGAGTTGTGGGGCCTGTGGCGTGGATAGTGGCATGGTGGTGAGACTCCTCCCCCTCAGGTTAGAGCTGGTCGAGGACAGTGTACCCCTCTCCGGGCCACCACGCCACCACGAAGAGAAAGAAAGAAAGAAAGAAAGAAAGATGGATGGAAGGATGGAAGGATGGAAGGAAGGATGGAAGGATGGAAGGATGGAAGGAAGGAAGCAAGGATGGAAGGAAGGATGGAAGGAAGGATGGATGGAAGGAAGGAAGGAAGGAAGGAAGGATGGATGAAAGAAAGATGGATGGATGGATGGATGGATGGATGGATGGATGGATGGATGGAAGAAAGAAAGAAAGAAAGAAAGAAAGAAAGAAAGAAAGAAAGAAAGAAAGAAAGAAAGAAAGAAAGAAAGAAGGATGGATGGATGGATGGATGGATGAAAGAAAGAAAGAAAGGAAGGAAGGAAGAAAGAAAGAAAGAAAGAAAGAAAGAAAGAAAGAAACTATAAGTCACACTGCTTAGATACTTACATTGTACGAATCAGCACAGTTGTGTGAATGTTTTGATGTATAATATGTGTGTGAGCTTTCAAAACTGTAGGAGTGCCAGCAGTTTACAAAATGTGTGAATATTTTCAAAGCAACTGCTGCCACCACTCTAAAAACATAAAATTTCTGAACATTCCAAAAGCATTTCAAGCAGTTTCAATAGGACAAAAAATAGTTTTAAAAGTTAAATTTCTAAAAAACTATAACAAATATCAAAAATCTGAATGGATCCGTTCAAGAGCTGAACGTCATGAACATTTTAAAGTTTGAATGAAGTTTCTAGCACAAAGTATGAAGAACTAGTTAACGTCCAAAAAAGCGGGGAGAATAATAAAGAAAGAAAGAAAGAAAGAAATAGTGGGAATATCACAAGTTGGGCTAGCTTCTGCAAGCTAGCCCACCTAATAAAGAAAGAAATAGTGGGAATATCACAAGTTGGGCTAGCTTCTGCAAGCTAGCCCACCTAATAAAGAAAGAAAGAAAGAAAGAAATAGTGGGAATATCACAAGTTGGGCTAGGTTCTGCAAGCTAGCCCACCTAATAATAAAGAAAGAAAGAAATAGTGGGAATATCACAAGTTGGGCTAGCTTTTACAAGCTAGCCCACCTAATGAACCCAGTATTCTGAAGTATGGGTTCAGTGTGTCTATGTTCACACCGAGGAAGACCTCCACTGTGCAGTATATCTAGAGAAGACCTCTAGTGTTCAGTATATCTAGGGAAGACCTCGAGTGTTCAGTATATCTAGGGAAAACCTCTAGTGTTCAGTATATCTAGGGAAGACCTCCACTGTTCAGTATATCTAGGGAAGACCTCTAGTGTTCAGTATATCTAGGGAAGACCTCCACTGTTCAGTATATCTAGTGAAGACCTATAGTGTTCAGTATATCTAGGGAAGACCTCCACTGTTCAGTATATCTAGGGAAGACCTCTAGTGTTCAGTATATCTAGGGAAGACCTCTAGTGTTCAGTATATCTAGGGAAGACCTCTAGTGTTCAGTATATCTAGGGAAAACCTCTAGTGTTCAGTATATCTAGGGAAGACCTCTAGTGTTCAGTATATCTAGGGGAGATCTCTAGTGTTCAGTATATCTTGGGAAGACCTCTAGTGTTCAGTATATCTAGGGAAGACCTCTAGTGTTCAGTATATCTAGGGAAGACCTCTACCAGGGGTGCCAACTCATCAAAAAAAAGGTGACAAAGATGCGAAGCCCCTAGGAGGGTCCGGGTGCATGCCTCCCTGGGAAGATTTTAAAAAATTAAAATAAATAAAAACTATAAATGGTGCTCAGAGAGCACAGACCTCCGCCCCTGAATGCCTTTCCTGGCTCTGTGCATGCCAAAATTGAGTGGGTTCTAAATTGGCCCATGCTACACCCCTCCACCGAGTTTCATGAAAAGCAGTCAGGTAGTTTTTGTGTAATCTTAGTCCAAAAAATGAATGGAGGTGAATGGGCGTCCGGGCCATGTTCGGGGGGCTCGTGATTACTGGGGCGGAGGGAAAAATGACTGGAGGTGAATGGGTGGCTGTATTTGGCTGGCTCTGTGGCGCCCCCCTCGGGTCAAGAACGGCGGGGGGCACTGCGGTGCACACTGAGCCCCCCCCACACACCCCAGTCCAAACCTGGTGTCTCTAGCACCTCCACACAGGGAGCTGGCTTCATTCTCTCTAAGTTTTGTTTTCATTGGGGGCCAAGCAGTGAAGCTGCGTAGGCCACCATTGTGTCTGTACCTTTTATTATTATTCTTCCGCCATGGGAGTCTATGGCAGCCCATAGAACTGTATGGTAAAAAGTTGTGCATTTGGGCCCACTTATTCATGACAGTCCCCTGAGTCTTGTTGAGGAAAAAGGAGAAAACGCACACCGTTGTCTTGGACAGGCGCCAGTAACGGGAAACTGCCCACTCAGGCTCTGGCTGCTGGGTGATTTATTCAGACGCTTTGTAGCAGCCTTCGTCAAAGTCTTACCGCATCCATGGGTGACATACTGAAATAGTGCCCCCCTGATTGGCTAGTGACATCAGGGGGCAGGTTATACAGATCCACATTAAAAGATGTAAACAATATCAACATTTTGTAGCATGGACCAATTTAGTTCCAAGTTTGCACCCCTGTCGACTGTTCAGTCAGTCTATGTTCACACTGAGGGGAGATCTCGGCTGTTCAGTAGGGGGTTGTTTTTCCCTAACCTTTTCCCAAACACCTAGATGAATAATTCAACATTAGCATGTAGCTCTACCAGAGGCAGTCAGGAATGTCAGCTTCCCCAGGGCACTGCTGTGTGGATCAGACACTTCTGTCTCTGTGATCCGGGGTGAGGCTAGAGGGGCTATTACACACACACACACACACACACACACACACACACACACACACACACACACACACACACACACACACACACAGTACATACACACACACACACACATACACACACATGCACACATACAGTACACACACACACACACAGACACACACACACACATACACCACACACACACGCACACACATACACACACACATGCACACATACAGTACACACACACACACACACACACACACACACACACACACACACACACACACACACACACACACAAATGGCTGCTGTGTGCCAGGTCTTTGATGGCAGCAGTGCTCTGTGATGACAGCCTACAGCAAGTCAACTGTTGCATTCTATGAGCAATATTCAATATTCATACAATGTTTTAATGTCTGTGGGGGACTGAAATGGGATAATTCAAAGGTCAGAATTGATTGAAACTGTGAATGCCTGCCAGTGTTATGCAAGTTGCTGAAAATTAGCTAACTAGCAACTAATTAGTACAGTTACTACAGTAGTTACTTCTTTCAAAAGTAACTGAGTTACCTTACTGATTACTGCATATAGAAAGTAACTAGTTACTGGGGAAAGTAACTTTTGTGTTACTTTTCAATTATCTTATTAATGCATACACTATAGTATATAGTATATATATTGTTATTATTAGGGGCCAGGCAGCTTAGCTGCCGGAACCCTATTGTATTTGCCTATATTATTATTATTATTATTATTATTATTATTATTATTATCCATCTTCCACTGAAGTCTGACTTCCCGTGGACAAAAAATCACCAAACTTTGCACATAGCTCCAGTACTATACCCAAAGTCCTCAACCTGCATTGTAGGTCAATAAAGCTGAAGTCTAAAGTTTAAAACTTTAAAAAATCATAACAAATCAGCCATAGGTGCTATCACTGTAAAACCACCATGTCAATGTAGTCCCAAGTGAGACAAAACTTTCATGCTCTGACCTTGCAGGAATTTAACTGTAAAACCTATCAAACCTATATCCTCCCACATTTTTCGTTCAATTGACACAAAAATTGATATACTGTATCTTCAGACTGTCCTTACCAAACGATCCTCACAGATTTTTGAAATATGAAAAATGTAGCCCACAGCACATCAAAAGGTTTTACTGTTAACAGTTCTGTATACAGTTCCTATTAATTCTCACCAAATCAATGTCTGATCATACTCATAAAAAGTGACAACATTGGCCACATATCCAAGATGTAGTGTGATTTTTTTCAGAATTTTATCTCAAAAATTGAATAAAAAAAAAAAAGTTTAATTCTGTCCTCTGAAACCAACACTTCATACAGAGAAAACTACATTACCCACAATCCAACGCAAGCTCCACGAATCGGAGACATCGCTGTTGGCAACCCTACCCAACCCCCACTGAGGATTACAATGACTACATCGATTGATTGGCAACTGACTGAGTACACAGCTGCTGAAGTTAATGTTCAATTATGAAGAAAAGCAAACAAAACCTGTAAAAAATTATAAACATATCTCATCCCACATTTTTCAATCAATTAACACCAAACTTGCTACACTGGATCTTCAGACTGTAATTCACAAACTCATTGACCAGATTGTTGAATTATCAAAATCGAGCTTACAATGCATCAAAATGTTTTACAAATGTTTTACGATACGATACGAATATACAAAATGAACATTGGAATATCAACTTTCTTGTTGTCCTCCTATTCTCTCGCTTATTGCTCCTAAACTTGTCGGAAATTGCCTGGCCCCGCCTCATCGCTGCGTAGCAGCTTTAATTAGGTGGGCTAGCTTGCAGAAGCTAGCCCAACTTGTGATATTCCCACTATTTCTTTCTTTATTATTATTCTCCCCACTTTTTTGAACCTTAACTAGTTCTTCATACTTTGTCCTAGAAACTTCATTCAAACTTTAAAATGTTCATAATGTTTAGCTCTTGAACGGATCCATTGAGATTTTTGATATTTGTTATAGTTTTTTAGAAATGTAACTTTTAAAACTATTTTTTGTCCCATTGAAACTGCTTGAAACTGCTTTTGGAATGTTCAGAAACTTTATGTTTTTAGAGTGGTGGCAGCAGTTGCTTTGAAAATATTCACACATTTTGTAAACTGCTGGCACTCCTACAGTTTTGAAAGCTCACACACATATTATACATCAAAATGTTCACACAACTGTGCTGATTCGTACAATGTAAGTATCTAAGCAGTGTGACTTATAGTTTTCGCTGTATGACGACTTGTTCGGCAACTGCGCTCCTCATTGAAACGTATGGCAACGCACTCTAGCTTTTGAGCTGCTAATTTTGCATTTTTACTCTTTTTCTAACTTGTTGCTATGCCTACAGTTTTAACAGCTCATACACATATTATATATCGAAACGTTCCCATAACTGTGCTGATTCGTACAATGTAAGTATCTAAGGCGTGTGACTTATAATTTTCGCTGTATGACGATTTGTTCGGCAACTGCGCTCTCCATTGAAACGTATGGGCCCACACTCTACCTTTTGAGCTGCTCATTTTGCATTTTTACCCTTTTTCTAACTCGTCGCCATGCCTACAGTTTTTAAGCTACATGGACATATCATAGCCTAAAATGTTCAGCATTTTCTCAGGATTCCTACGGTGTTAATATCTAGGCTGTGACCTTTATACTTTTTGAGAGAGAGCTGTCTGAAGCCAACATGCCTTTCCATTGAAGTGAATGAGAGGATGCTCACTGTGTCAGTTGGGATTTGAATTTGGGGACACGTGCAGGCTCTCTGTACAGGCACCCTTATATGACTACTGTGGTAGCATTCATATTCATTCATTCATTCATTCATTCCTTCCTTCCTTCCTTCCTTCCTTCCTTCCTTCCTTCCTTCCTTCCATCCATCCTTCCTTCCTTCCTTCCTTCCTACCTTCCTTCTTTCTTTCTTTCCGTCCTTCCATCCTTTCTTTCTTTCTTTCTTTCTTTTTTTCTCTTTCTTTCTTTCTTTCTTTCTTTCTTTCTTTCTTCCTTCCTTTCTTCCTTTCTTTCTTTCTCTCTTTATATTCAAAGAAATATTCAGAATGACACTCTTTTTCAGTCTGCAAACTCATATTAATATATTTTCTCCTCTTTCAGCTATTGAACTCAATAAAACTATGAGTTATGATGAGTGGTCAAATCTATTTTTGAGTGTAGTACTAGCAGTACTTATAACAAACACCTACTGCTTTTCACTGCTACTGCTTCTAACCTCAACTTCCATACAACACCTCCACAGCTACTGCTCGGCCCGGGGTGGGCTATAGACACATGGTCTCCAATGAGGGGTGCATGGGGATGGCCTGGCAATCACTGACCTGCCCCCCACAACCTCTGACCTGAGGGGGCGGAGTCTCGCCACCACGCCACTATCCACGCCACTGTCCCCACATCTCAGACCCTGAGTTGGCTAAAGACGCAGTTTTCACGGTTGGGTGCATGTGGGTGGTCCGGGGAGCAGTACACTGTCCTCGACCGGTTCTGACCCGAGGGGGCGGAGTCTCACCACCACGCCACTATCCACGCCCCACAACTCAACCCCTGAGTGGGCTAGAGACACAGTCTTCATTGGTGGATGCATGGAAATTGCCCAGAGGTCACTGTACTGTTCCCGACTAGCTGTGACCCAAGGGGGCGGAGCCTAACCAGCACACCACTATCCACGCCACGGGCCCCACAACTCAGCCCCTGAGTGGGCTAGAGAGAGAGTGTCAACCGGTGCGGGCGGGTAGGTGGCCCGGAGAGGGGTACACTGTCCTCGACAAGCTCTGACCCGAGGGGGCGGAGTCTCACCACCACGCCACTATCTACGCCACGGGCCCCACAACTCAGCCCCTGATTGGGCTACAGACGCACGGTCTTCGCCGGTGGGTGCATGGAGATTGCCTGGTCCATAGTAGTTCTAGCAGTAGCTGTTACATACAACTGCAGCAGCTAGCCCACCTCACATTTTCTCCAAGAAATGTACTTTCTAGTTATTATTGTTATTATTATTATTATTATTATTATGTGTAATGCTTAACAAAGGGTACCCAACCTTCAAAGGGTTAACAATAACTCCTAGGCTACCTCATCTCAGGCCAGTGACCTACAAGGCAAGGCAAGGCAAGTTTATTTATATAGCACATTTCAGCCACAGGGCAATTCAAGGTGCTTTACATGAGACATTAAAAGCATTAAAACAAAAAGCAAGACATTAAAGACATTTAAAACAAAAGGCAGGACAAATTAAAAGCATTAAAACAAAAAGCAAGTCATTATAGACATTTAAACAAAAAGCAGGACAAATAGAATACAGGAATAAAAGTTACAGTGCAGTATACTGATAAACATAGCTCCTCTTAGAAAGCAGTGGCAAAAAGAAAAGTCTTCAGGCTTGTTTTAAAAGAACCAAGAGTTGCAGCAGACCTGCAGTTTTCTGGAAGTTTGTTCCAGATATGTGGAGCATAAAAACTCCATGTTTTGTTTTAACTCTGGGGACAGAAAGCAGACCTGTGCCAGACGACCTGAGGGGTCTGGATGGTTCATAGCATATGAGCAGATCAGAAATATATTTTGTCCCTAGACCATTCAGTGCTTTATAAACCAACAGCAGTATTTTAAAGTCAATTCTTTGACAGACAGGAAGCCAGTGTAAAGACCTTAGTACTGGTGTGATATGCTCCACTTTCTTAGTCTTAGTGAGGACTCGAGCAGCAGCGTTCTGAATCAGCTGCAGCTGTCTGATCGATTTTTTAGAGAGACCTGTATACATGCCGTTACAGTAGTCGAGTCTACTGAAGATAAACGCATGGACAAGTTTTTCCAAATCCTTCTGGGACATAAATCCTTTTATCCTTGATATATTCTTCAGGTGACAGTAGGCTGACTTTGTAATTGATTTAATGTGGCTGTTGAAATTCAGGTCTGAGTCCATGACTACACCAAGATTTCTGGCTTCGTTTGTGGTTTTTAGCATTACTGATTGAAGTTGAGCACTGACTTTTAGTCGTTCTTCTTTGGCTCCAAAGACAATTACTTCAGTTTTATTTTTGTTTAGTTGGAGAAAGTTCTGGCACATCCAATCATTGATTTGTTGAATGCACTTACTCAGCGCTTGTATGGGATTATAGTCTCCTGGTGATATAGTGATATAAATTTGTGTGTCATCTGCATAGCTATGGTAACATATTTTGTTGTTTTCCATAATTTGAGTTAGTGGGAGCATGTAAATGTTGAACAGAAGAGGCCCCAGGATGGAGCCTTGGGGAACTCCACAGGTCATTTTTGTCAGATCAGATTTGTAATTGCCTATAGACACAAAATAATCCCTGTCCTTTAAGTAGGATTCAAACCTATCTAACTGTACCAGAAATTCCCAACCAATTTTCCAGTCGGCCTAGTAGTATGTTGTGGTCTACCGTGTCGAACGCAGCGCTGAGATCCAGTAATACTAAGAATAATACTAAAATACTACACCATACCGAGTCTTCAAATCAATGTAGTAGGTCTACCTCAAGAGGAGAAGCTTCTCAAACTTTTGATCTGATAGCCTACAGTATCCAGCATGTTAACAAATGTCTTTTTTTAATGGGAGAAATGAACATTTGTCCACTGCGCAAAAGTAACAAGTAACAAGACCATTTCAATTTCAGTAACTGACTGTAACTGCGTTATTTTAATTTGAAAAGTAATTAGTTAAATTACTAGGTACTGCCAAAAGTATTGGATCTACTAGTGGAGTTAGTAGTTGTTGCTTTGGATAAAAGCGTTGGCTAAATGACCAGCACAGATGGACTTCTCACCTGGTGTGCTCCTGGTATAAACCAGCACAGATGGACTTCTCCCCTGGTGTGCTCCTGGTATAAACCAGCACAGATGGACTTCTCACCTGGTGTGCTCCTGGTATAAACCAGCACAAATGGACTTCTCACCTGGTGTGCTCCTGGTATAAACCAGCACAGATGGACTTCTCACCTGGTGTGCTCCTGGTATAAATCAGCACAGATGGACTTCTCACCTGGTGTGCTCCTGGTATAAACCAGCACAGATGGTGTCATAGAATTTACAACTGGCCTCAATACCTTTCAGATCTCAGCTTTTGTTCTTCAAATCTATTGATCCAGTCCCCTGCCTTTTGCTATTTCAAACACCTTAAACCTTTGTCCTCTCTTTCCTTTTGTAATTCACCACCTCCCTCAACCGTTCACATAGCTGTGTTAACCTAATTCATGACAGGATGACCTCCAGGAGGTCCACACACCTAGAAATCTGTCTACTCCAGAATAACCATCCTTTGTCCCTTTGTCTCCAAGAAATTGCCGCCTTTTCTCATGTCACGTGTCTGTTTTCTCGACCACGCCTGCCATTTCATATGACGTACAATGGGTTAGCCAATCACATCCTCAAAGCGCCATACCTGTGTTTTGCTTGAGAATAAAGGCCGTGCTGACCAAGAGGCGGCACTTCTTTGGGATACCACTCATGTGTTTGTCCGGAAGTCCTTGCGCTCGTATGCTTTCTCAATAAACCAGACTTAACCTGTTTGAGCGAATCTTGGTAAATCCTTTTTGACTAGATCAGTTAAAATACATTACAATGGACTTCTCACCTGGTGTGCTCCTGGTACAAACCAGCAACTTCTCACCTGGTGTGTTCTAGATGTTTCCTCAGGGAGACGGTGTCCTCTCTGCCTCCGGCCTGCGGACGGCGCGTCGCGACGCCCTGCGGAAATGAAAACCCCGGCGTGAACATGCGCGTGCCGAGGTCATCTCTCCTCCGAGACTGGCTCCGCTCCGAAGAGCTTCGCCAGGCGGGCGGCCTCTGGTCGGGCGGCAGGCCAGGAGTCGACGCCGTGAGGCTAATGTGACACATCGCTCACAGAAACGACAGAATGACCTCGCGATTAATCCCGCCGCATTTCAACTCTCGGCGGCGAGCGATTGATGGCCGACCACGGGCCCCGACCCGCCGTTCTCCCGCTGTTTCATTCATGGTCCGCCGTGTAAACCAGGAAGTGGCAGGTTAAAAATAGAGCCTCGGTGATTAAACGCTCGCACCTTACTTCCTGCGCCGGAATCTGGTGGGGGGTCGCTAATCAGGAGGTCCTCGGCAGGGGGGGGCTCATCGTCCTGGGGGGGGGGCTGGGGAGAGGAAACAGGGGGTTGGGAGAGGGGGGGGGGGGGCAGTCACTGGTGAGGAGGGAGGGGTGGAGTGTGATTACATAAAGGACACATTACCAACGGCTGGAGAATTATCCTTTTATAGGTGGATGAACGTTGTTGTGTTGTGTTTACTGAATGTTCTTGTTGTTCAATCTGTATAAATGTAATCTATATTGTACAGGAAACATTATCACAAGTCTAGCTGAACGATGGCAAACACAGATCAGCTACACACAGATTGACTGACATATCCACAGTACTGTCTCCTATGACCTGTGAGTAAGAGAAAAGTAGGACTCTAGGCTAGGAGGAGAGTAGGGTTGTGATCTGGGAGGAGGGTTGTGGTCAGGGAGGAGGGTTGTCCTCCCCCCTCCCCTCTCTCCCTCCTCTCCCTCCCCTCTCTCCCTCCTCCCCTCTAATAATGTCTCTTGTTCCTCCGTACTTTGTCGATTGATGACCTCATTTGCAGTAAATCTCTTCAAGTTTGGAACACTGTTGCCTTTCTTATGTCTCATACGCAGGCATACACACACTAGTGGTGGGAGGGGTTAACCGGTAATCCGGGTAACCAGATTGGAGAGCCTTCAAATGCCTTACCGGTTACTAAAAATCCCTAACCTGTATTCGTTTTTTTCTTTTTTTGCAATTTAAAGGACAATGCTCGTTTTTGACAACCTGGACCTTATTTACGAGATATTATAAGACGTTTGACTCACCGAGATCACTTTGGTGTAGTTCGGAGGCATGTAGAAGAAATTTAAAATCCAGCGCGAGCCAGTATATCCATGTAATGGCGGTGGACGGGGCACTTAGAATGCAGTTTCTAAAAATCTATTTTCTGCCGCGAAACGGTTGTTTTCATCAATCTGTCTTGATGAATCGCTAGTTGTGCTTACATAGAGCATAGGCCTGTTGTGGTTTTCACATGCCATGATCTTTAGAAACGTCTTTCGAAACGAAATAGCTTCCTCACTTGCTCCAGCACGCATTCGCACAGCGCGCAATCGTTGCTCCAGCACGCTGTGCGCATGCGTGCTGGAGCAAGTGAGGAAGATATTTCGTGTCTAAAGACGTTTCTAAAGATCATATTACAGAGGCATGTGAAAAACAACACAACAGGCCTATGCTCTATGTAAGCACAACTAGCGATTCATCAAGACAGATTGATGAAAACAACCGTTTCGCGGCAGAAAATAGATTTTTAGAAACTGCATTCTAAGTGCCCCGACCACCGCCATTACATGGATATACTGGCTCGCGCTGGATTTTAAATTTCTTCTACATGCCTCCGAACTACACCAAAGTGATCTCGGTGAGTCAAACGTCTTATAATATGTTGTAAATAAGGTCCAGGGGCCTCATTTATAAACATTGCGTAGAATCCACGTAACTAAGTTAGCTTAGCTAAGTGAGTACTAAAATATACGCACAAAAAATCTCCGATTTATAAAACGCTGCGTATCACAACCCATGTTCACTCAGGCATGCCTACGCCAGCTGCCCTTTATAAATCACAATCAACACTTAACTTGGCGCACGTGAACGCGCGTTCTGATCACACCCCAATTAACGCCCACAATTGCCTATAAATGGTCAGTGATACGCCTATACATATGCAACGACAATGGAGCCGAGTGCAAAAGGCAGAAAGAGAAAGATGCATTTTACTGATGCGAGGTGGAGGTATTGGTCAACGAGGTAGAGACGCCGCAAAAGGATCTTTTCGGAACGATGATTTCACATGTGCACGACTGATAAGAACACCTGTTAGGCCTGAGTGGTCCCATTTAGATTATAATGAATTATCTATCATGCAGGTTATATTGGCATTTGTTTAGTGCGGTAGGCCTTATTAGGTGGCTGCTTATGTCCAAACTGACTCATTATAAGCCTATAGTGTTGTTGCATGGGTAATGGGGTTTGGATCTATATTGCACGTAATGCTTCACAGGGTGGCACATGAATAAAATGCCTAACTTATCAACGTATAAACGGCTCAATTTACAATGACATCCATAACAATGCAAACATGTAGGCCTATAGTGACTACTTAAGGCAAGTATCCCCAATTTAACTGTACGACAGATCTGAGGGTTCTTTGCAGCAGCCAATTTGTGTATTTTCCGGGATATCATGCATTTCACATACTTTCTCAAAACATTCTGTAGGCATATAGAAGCTGCGTGTTCTAATGGATGTTGCGGGATAGCCAAGCACATATTAGAACATCTGTGCCAAGTCCCGGCATATCCAAGGCCCCGTGCGTCATGGCCTACTATAATCCAGCTATATCAGTGCCTGTATCGAGGTCTTGTAAATATATGGGGTCCATGGATGAGTTTCATGTGATTCTATAAAGCGTAATTATAGCTACACACATGACGATTCGGCAAATTAATAATCTAACTTGCTCCCTTGTGTTCTTACAACTTGGAGACGCATCACCTCCATGCGCTGTTTTGCGCACAGCTAATTCTACCAAAGCGGCATGTGAGCATTGGGATGACATGCGTTTTTAGGCCCACATTCCTCGTATGCCTGCTACATGACAATCATAAGACAATATGAGGATATATGATGATGTACAATATAGCCTAATGTAGCCTACAGTTGCCTCAAGTAGGACATTTCCATTCAGCGCTCAACATCATTGTAATTGCGGCTTGCCTCAGTGGTCATTCGGGTTTACATAAAAGCCTAATCAAATATAGGCTATAAATACATAAATACATTAACGAATGAATAGGTGGATAATTAAACATACGAATAATTAACTAAATGATTAACTGAATAAATATACTCTAACGCCGAATGCAACATTTGTTTGGTGCGGTATAGGCCTTATAGTTGTAGGCTATCGATATACGGAATCATTACTATGATAAGCCTATAGGCTCGTGTCGTGTTGTGTTATCAACGTAATGTGGCTTTTCTTCATAGGCGACTGCCCGTGATGCTTCTCGGGATAGCCTATAAATGAATAGGCCTACAACATAACATTATATTATGACACAAATGGGTCAATTCACAGACACATCCAAAGCAATGCCGACATTATTTCGTGATTAGGCTATGGTTGCGATTGATTCCGTTTAAACTGTGTGACACATTGGAGGGTTTCTTGCAGCGACCGATGTATTTATTATTCAATATGTCATGTGTTTCGCAGACTTTCCCTAGTTTCATCCCTCTGCAGTCGGAGTCGCGTTTTCCCCTTTCTCCAGAAACGTGCTTATCGTAGTTAAAGGAGGGTCGAAGTGTGCGTAGAGTTACGCACACCTTCCGCCAAATTATCGCTCAGCTCGTTTTTTATAAATACCGAAAGTTGCGTAGAAAATTGCTCAGCATGGGTTACGCACGCTTTTGTACTTACGCAACGTTTATAAATGAGGCCCCAGGTTGTCAAAAACGGGCATTGTCCTTTAACTCATGTATAATAAAAAAATACCGCTAACCAGCTTCTATATTATTAAATGAAATTAATCTGTCGAGTCCGTTTCTACGGACTTAATGCAAGTGAAAATGTGATCGCGTTCAGCCGTTCTTTTTCGTTCGTTATAATAATGCTGTCTTGTCTTTTGTTTCATAGGAAGGCTCGCTAGGGAATAGGGTTTGGGAAAATGTAGTCCCAGACACGACCATCTTGTTTCTACACAGGTGTATCTATTTGTCTGATTGGCTCTACTGCATAGAATCCTATGCAATCAGACGAATAGATACACCTGTGTACAAACAAGATGGTCGTGTCTGGGACTACATTTTCTCAAGCCCTATAGGGACGAGTGAAGAAGTCTACAGTTTCATCTTACACTAAACTGAATATATTCATCTGATCCTGATTCCTGACAAATGTTTATTGTTTTGTCATATCGATAGTAGTTCGTTCTTGGTTTTGACAGAGCTCTTATGCGTAAGGACAGGCGAGACGGGATCAAGTGCAGATTGTTTGACCGAGTTGGCCTATAGGCCTATAGTGTTTTATTTTAGAGATTGAATCAGACTTGTGTCTGTGATTTTTTCGAGCCGACAACTTCTGATATATGGGCTATATATATATATATAATTTTCTGAATGCACAATGCAGGCTCCGTGTCTCCGTGTCCGTTTTTGTGTAGTCTACAGCTGTGGTGCTACAGCAGCGCTTGTTTATTAAAGAGTGTTTCTCTCTTCATCGTGGTGTTTTTGTCACATTATTATCATCGATAGTAGGAATTTCTATAAGTGCACCTCTCATGCTTTTTGCAAAGTTGCCTGTATCAAAACCCAGGTAACTATTTTAGTCTCATTAAAGGACAATGCTCGTTTTTGACAACCTGGACCTTATTTACGACATATAATAAGACGTTTGACTCACCTAGATCACTTTGGTGTAGTTCGGAGGCATGTGGAAGAAATTTAAAATCCAGCACGAGCCAGTATATCCATGTAATGTCGGTGGTCGGGGCACTTAGAATGCAGTTTCTAAAATCTATTTTCTGCCGCGAAACGGTTGTTTTCATAAATCTGTCTTGATGATTCGCTAGTTGTGATTACATAGAGCATAGGCCTGTTTTGGTTTTTCACATGCCCGTTTAGAAACGTCTTTAGACACGAAATAGCTTCCTCACTTGCTCCAGCACGCATGCGCACAGCGTGCAGGAGCAACGATTGCGCGCTGTGCTGGAGCAAGTGAGGAAGCTATTTCATTTCGAAAGACGTTTCTAAAGATCATGGCATGTGAAAACCACAACAGGCCTATGCTCTATGTAAGCACAACTAGCGATTCATCAAGACAGATTGATGAAAACAACCGTTTCGCGGCAGAAAATAGATTTTTAGAAACTGCATTCTAAGTGCCCCGACCACCGCCATTACATGGATATACTGGCTCACGCTGGATTTTAAATTTCTTCTACATGCCTCCGAACTACACCAAAGTGATCTCGGTGAGTCAAACGTCTTATAATATGTCGTAAATAAGGTCCAGGTTGTCAAAAACGAGTATTGTCCTTTAAGTTACCAAAATTGCTCAACGGGTAACCGGTTAACCGGAAGAAATATGGCTGTTATACCGGAAAGGAAAATATGCAATTTCTCCCACCCCTAACAGACACACACATATACACACAAACAGACACACACACAGACACACACATATACACACACAGACACACACATACACACACACACGCATATACACGCACACACACAGACACACACACACGCTCTCTTGCACACACACACACACATATACACACCTACACACACACACACACATGCACAGACACACACACATATACACATACACACACAAACACACACATATACACATACACACACGCATATACACGCACACACAGACACACACTCTCTCTCTTACACACACACACACACACACATACACACACATATACACACCTACACACACACACACACAAACATACGCACACTCTCTCTCTCTCTCTCTCACACACACACAAACACACACACGCACACGCATACACAATTCAAAACAATGTTATGAGTGCCGTTGTTTCTGAGGTGTGCCCATGTTGGTAATAGCAGTCTCCCAGTCACAGAGAGCTGAACATCATAGCCCACCAGGGGACACTCGGGGGACACATTTGACTGGACAATAACAATGACTCGCACTGGCTCCACCTGGCAGCATAACCCTCTCCTACTGGTCCACCTGCCCCCTGACTCACATCACCAGCTCCAGAGGGGGGAGCCAAAGGCCCCTCGCATCCGACTATATCAGCCTCTCAATTCTGATGTGTCACCTCCAATATGGCCGCCTCTCTCTCTCTCTCTCTCTCTCTCTGCACCAGTACCCCCCACCCCCCTCCACCCACACCCGCAAACAATAACTATGATGAATGTAATGTCCACAGGAATAAACCACCCATGTGACACGCCACCCCTGTGATGCATCAGATGATAATGTCCTATGTGTCTGACGCTGCCTGCAGGCTATTTCCAGGCCTGTGATGATGCGTCTGCGTCTCGGGAGAGGGGCTCAGGTGTTATCATCTCGCTAACGACGTGCCGTGTGTCTTACTTCAGACTCACCTCTCAGAGAGGAGAGGAGAGGGGAAGGGAGGAGAGGAGAGGGGAGGGGAAGGGAGGAGAGGAGAGGAGAGGAGAGGAGAGGGGAAGGGAAGGGAAGGGAAGGGAAGGGAAGGGAAGGGAAGGGAAGGGAAGGGAAGGGAAGGGAAGAGAGGGGAGGAGAGGAGAGGAGAGGGGAAGGGAGGAGAAGAGAGGAGAGGAGAGGGGAAGTGAGGGGAAGGGAGGAGAGGAAGAGGGGAAGGGAGGAGAGGGGAGGAGAGGCTACCCTGTTTGTTACCCTCATCCATGCCTTCAACCCTCTCTCATCTGGACTACTGTAGTTACATTGTTAATTAGTTAATTAGTTAACTAGTCAGTTAGTTGGCTAGTTAGCCAGTTATTCTCAGTGTTGTTTTTGTTTTGATCTGACTCAGTGTGCTAAATACCCTGTGATAATTGGGGGGTCCCTGGTTTGCTATGCTTAAGTCTCAATACGCAATATACGATTTCATGGACGCAAGCCAAGGCAATCAACTGGGTTAAACATCAGGCTTTGCACAAACATCATAAATAAAGAACACCAAGGCCTATATGAACAATAAGGCCACAACCACAACTAGGCCTACACAACCAGTAAACGATATGCTCTGAATCCACACAGCATACTTGCCTCCCCTTACATACAGACACACACACACACACACACACACTCACACCTTATGCACAACAGGCAGACATATCACAATTCAGTCACAGCAGGCATGCTATAGATCGCAAAAAAAAATCTCTTGAAAGGATTCAGCTACCACAGACATTGTCATGCATTTAGGCCTGGCCTAAACTATCTTCTTATTTCAAAGTCTCTAGTTTCCGTTACTGCTCATGTAGGTAATATCTTGATATCCGATCACGCACCAGTAGAGAGGGCACTCCCTCTAGGTCAGCTCCCAAGATCCTGACCCACTAGGTGGAGATTTAATACGTCTCTACTCAGATGAACACTCCCTGGAATTTATTAGAAATGAGATGCTGGATTATTGGCTGAATAACGAGGTCTCGGTGTCCAACCCAGCTGTGGAAAGGGACACTTTGAAGGCGGTTATTAGAGGTCGACTCGTCAAACACTGTTCATATCTGAGGAAGAGATCTGTGAAACGTCTTCAGGAACGGGATGAGAGAGGTGATTTAAGGACAAATGTGACTGATATTAACCCATCCATCCATCCATCCACCCACCCACCCATCATCCATCCATCCATCCATCCATCCATCCATCCATCCACCCACCCACCCACCCATCCATCCATCCATCCATCCATCCATCCATCCATCCATCCATCCATCCATCATCCATCCATCCACCCACCTATCCATCCATCCATCCATCCATCCATCCATCCATCCATCCATCCATCCATCCATTCATCCATCCATCCATCCATCCATCCATCCATCCATGGATATTAATGATATTTTAAGAAATGTTATTAGGACCTCTAGAAATCAGGCAACCCAAATTATGATGAGATAAGAACTTTACTATCAAATGTAAGAAGTCCCACCCTGTCAGAGGAGGAGAGGGTGGACATTGGAGTGGACATTACATTACATTAGAGGAGGTTAAAAAGTCTATTGGGGACTTACAAAATGGGACCAGGAGATCCCTGCTAATTTCATAAAGCTATTGGAGATATTCTCGGCCCTAGACCACGTAGCCTGTTTAAGGATGTGATAGAGAGGGGATCCCTCCTAGACCACGTAGCGTGTTTAAGGATGTGATAGAGAGGGGATCCCTCCTAGACCACGTAGCGTGTTTAAGGATGCGCTAGAGAGGGGATCCCTCCTAGACCACGTAGCGTGTTTAAGGATGTGATAGAGAGGGGATCCCTCCCAGACCAGACACATACTGATAGAATTACACTGATACATCAACAAAACAAGGACCCACAGAGATGTAGCAGCTACCGCCCTGTAACCCCTGTAACAGTTGTTGTAACCAGTAACCAGTTGAACAACAATGTTGATACTAAACTGCCTTCTAAGATCTTGCCGTCTAGACTGGAGGCCTTTTTACCTAAACATAGGTGTTGTGAAGGACTTGGTTGTAGTGTATTAGATAGAGACTCTAGCTGAGTATCTCATTGGCTGTTGGAAATCGTCCAATCAGATTCATTGTTGTTGCACTGTTACGGTAGCCACAGGTAACGCTCCATGCGCTCCCCACGTTAGTCTACAGTGTGCGCTGCTGCATAGCTCAATATATGTAGAGAGAAAGAGCAAGATAACCCTGTAATTCTGTTGAAGCAGGCTACTTTACAACTTATCATTCAGTGATTGTGTGCGTTCAAATACAAGTAAGTTCATATATATTTCGTATGTATATTCTCTGGTTAAATATTCAGATTCGACAGTTAGCCTTAGGTTCACTAGCTACGTTAGCCTAGCTACGTCTCGTACTTGAGAATGAATGTGAGATCGTGTCCTAGATATTCTGTGTATGGATCTACGTGCCTGTAACGGTTAGCTGGTTGACTATAGCCATTAGCATAGTATAGTATAACATGCTGGTTTAGCACTTTATTGTAGTATGCTTATTACTGTATTCTAAGACTGTTCATTATTGTTTTGTCTATTCCGCCAGAACCACACACCCATATAGAGATAGCCTACGCAGAAACCCTGTTGAATGAGAGCCCTCTACAAAGTCCAATAAACGGCATTGAAGATCTTCTGAGCATTCTTACCGATGCACAACACAGTGGTCACGCACCTCCCAACCAGAGACTAGTTCTACGACTACCCAGCTAGTCCTCATTACATAATTGGTGCCGAAACCCGGGAGGGTGAACACTGTGGAGAGTGAAGATGTTGCCGTATGAGAAGAGTGAAGCTACAATGTCAGCTGACATACGCCCCAGACGTCAGATACGTCCACCAGCCTGGGTTGCCGACTATGATGTCTCCCTACCTGCGTTAGAAAGACCCCTCGCCGCTGCAGCATATCCAGTCCAGCACGACCAGTACAGGCAGGAGCCCTACCACAGTTATGAGAGAACTGCAGAGATGTCACCTCTTACCCCCGCCCTCTCCGACACATGGAGTCCAGCAGCTGGTGCCCGTCAGCAGTATCCCAGAGAGTCAGTGTACTTGGGACCCCAGCACCAACTCATGCCAGATCCACTGTTTGTCAGAGCAGAACAAGAGCCTGCAATATTGAAAGAGCTGCGACAGATTAGGGAAGACAACCAGAGGCTTCAAATCACTGTGCTAGAGATGCAAAGGCAGCTTAATGTGAGCAGAGGGCCAGATATGCCCATCCTTCCTCTGCCTACCCCCCCCAAGCTGCAAAGCCAACATGTACAGCCATCAGCACATGTCGCTGCCTGTAGTGTACCAGACCCAGCACCACAAGCTAGCGCCCACCAGCCTACAGTGCATGAGCCCATTCAGGCAGCGGCTAAAGTAGAGACAGACGAAGGAGAATGGCCACTCCCTCCCCCTCCAGTGTCTGAGGGGGACAGCAAACCGCTACCACCCACCACCACGCTACCCACAGATCTAGTGGTGGAACTGACTGCATGTCTGAAGAGGATGGGGACATCACCCGAGCAGCCGTCTAGACCCTCAACTCCTGAATACAGTTCGCCATACGCTCAGTCAGTTGTATCAGGCCCTGTGGACTTCCACCCCCGGCATCAGACAGAGAGTGTATATCGAGGCCCTAAACCGCGCATCCCTGACTTCAGTAAGGGGGACCCACGTGAGTTTGCCAGGCTGAAGGTCGCACTAGACAATCTCCTCCCCGTGGATGCTACAGAGAGGTTTAAGTATCAGATTCTGGTAGACCACCTCAAATTTGAAGATGCACTGCTCATTGCCGACTCGTATACGAACTCCGTCCAGCCCTATACTGATACCATGGCCTCCTTGACAGAGCACTATGGGCAACCCCACCAACTGGCATTGAGGCGCATTGCAGATCTAATGGAGGCCCCCAGCATTCATAGCCATGACACAGTAGCCTTCAAGAGATTCGCCCTCAGAGTGAGAGCCTTAGTGGGCATGCTTGACCAGCTGGGAGAGAAAGGCCACGCAGAACTCCGGTGTGGGTCCCATGTCACTAGGCTGATGTCCAAACTCCCACCAGACCTGCGTTCTGAGTTTATGAGGCACCTGCACCCCCTCCGTGTCCGGGTCCCCACTCTGCTAGATTTCTCAGATTGGCTAGAGTTTGAGCTCAGGATCCAAGAGTATGGTTATGGGGCCCTGACCAGAGAGGGCAAAGACAACACCGATATAAGGAGGGAGAAAAGGAAGGACCATAAGTCGGGTAAGCCAACCACAGTCCTACATAGTGCCGAAGAAACGCTGAGCAGCCCTGCCAGCACAGTATCTACGCCCACCAGTGTCAGCCCACCAGGTAGAGCAGTCCCATCATGTCCATACTGTCCTGATGCTCAGCATTACTTGAACCATTGTGAGAAGTTCAGTCACCTTACCACTGAGCAGCGAATTGCCTGGATAAAGACTAACCGACGGTGCTGGCGCTGTGGCCGCTCTCATCAGGCTGCACAGTGCAGACTTAAGGCCAGGTGTAAGAAATGTGACCGCAGACACCTGGAGGCCCTCCATGATCTTAACAACAAGCCAGCCCCGGAGAAGTCACCCCCCGAGAACACCTCCTGCCTGGTGAGTACCGCCAACGAAGTGCTCTACTTGGATAGAAAGTCTGGCTGTAACCAGGTGCTCCTAAAAGTGACTAAGGTTGTGCTGCATGATGGGGAGCAGACCATGGAGACCTACGCAATATTAGATGACGGATCAGAGCGGACTATGCTCCTGCCGGCTGCAGCTAAGGAGCTGAAACTCCAGGGGGAGCCAGAGCACCTAGCCTTAAGGACCGTGCGTCAGGACCTCAGGATTCTGTCTGGCATGTCTGTCTCCTTTTCCATCTCTGCCGCCAGTAACCCCCACAAGACGTACAAAATTGAGGGAGCCTTCACTGCCGATCAGCTGGGGCTGGCAAAACACTCCCAAACAGTCAAAACGCTACAGCGCAAGTACAAGCACCTGAGAGGCCTCCCCCTGCAAACTCTAGACAGAGTTCAGCCCCTAGTCCTCATCGGGTCTGATTACCCACATCTGATTACGCCAGTAGAGCCAGTCTGTCTGGGCCCTCCGGGAGGACCAGCTGCAGTGAAGACCCGGCTCGGGTGGACCCTCCAGGGACCTACCGGGGTTGCCCGCCAGCATCTCCAGCCACAGCAGTGCTTGCACTTAGCCACCCAGTCACCTTCCGACGAGCTCCTCCATCATGTGGAGAAGTTATGGCAACTAGACGTATTGCCCTACCGGAGTGAAAAGATGGTGACGAGATCCAAACAAGATGAAGAAGCAGTGCACACGCTAGAAAGCAAAACGGTAAGGGTGGATGTTGATGGAGTGCAGCGTTACGCCACCCCCCTGCTGCGTGTAAAGAACATGCCCTGCCTCCGTACCACGAAGGATGCTGCGATGGCGAATTTGCGGAGCACTGAGAGACGCCTGATGAAAGACCCAGAACGAGCAGCAGCCTACGGGACCGAAATCCTGAAACTGGAACAGGCCGGATATGCAGTGAAGGTAGCAGAGGAGGAGCTGAACAAGTCAACTGAGTCATGGTTTATCCCTCACCATATGGTGAGCCATAATGGGAAAAATAGGATCGTCTTTAACTGCTCCTTCACCTACAAGGGCCATAACCTGAATAAGCTGCTTCTGCCCGGCCCCACTCTGACTTCCAGCCTGCTAGGTGTCCTGCTAAGATTCAGAGAGCACTCCGTCGCCATCAGCAGTGACATTAAAGGCATGTTTCATCAAGTTCAGTTGCTGCCAGAGGACAAGCCGCTGCTCCGCTTCGTGTGGAGAGACTTGAACAGAGAGGCGCCGCCTAACATCTATGAGTGGCAGGTCCTACCTTTTGGAACAACGTGCAGCCCCTGCTGCGCCACGTTCGCGCTGCAGAAACATGTGGCAGAGAACAGCCAGCCAGAGGAAGATGTTCGGGTAGCCATCGAGCGATACTTCTATGTGGATAACCACCTACAGAGCCTCTCCTCCACAGTAGAAGCCAGACAGCTGGTCGACAAGTTGACGATGCTGCTAGCCACAGGTGGATTTGAGCTGCGCCAGTGGGCTAGTAGTGTCCCTGAGGTCATCAGCCATCTGCCTAAGGAGGCAAGAACAGAGAGCAGTGAGCTATGGCTTACAGAGTCAAAAACAGATCCACAGGAGCTCGCCCTTGGTCTCCGATGGTTTTGCGCCTCAGATACCCTCGGCTACAAGTGTCACCTCACTGACTGTCCTACCCCTACTATGAGGACCATTTACAGCACACTAGCAAGGCTGTATGACCCCCTAGGCCTCCTCATCCCCTTCACCACACGGGCTAAAGTCATCGTGCAGCATCTATGGGACAGAGAGAGAGATTGGGATGATCCATCCCTGCCAGCTGACACCCTTAAGGCGTGGCTTACCTGGGAAGAAGAGCTACCACACCTGCCAGAGATAATCCTGCCGCGATGCTACACAAGTCCCAGTCTGGACCACCCCAGCTCTGTCAGAAGCATCCACGTCTTCTGCGACGCATCCGAGAAGGCCTATGGTTCAGTTGCATATTTACGCACTGAGAGTTCATGTGGGAAAGTAGAGGTAGCCTTCTTAACAGCACGGTCGAGAGTGGCGCCCAAACGTCAGCAGTCGATGCCTAGACTGGAGTTATGTGCAGCATTGACTGGTGCCCAGCTGGCAGCTCTGCTAAAGCGTGAGCTCACCTTAGTTCCACATGACGTAGTCCTATGGACAGATTCGACCACTGTCCTGACTTGGATACAGTCAGACTCCTGTAGATTCAAGGTGTTTGTGGGCACTCGAGTCACCGAGATTCAGGACCTGACTGAAGCCCAAGCCTGGAGATACGTGGACTCTGCAAACAATCCCGCAGATGACCTCACCCGTGGGAAGACCTTAGAGGAGTTGGCAGGGAAGAACCGGTGGAGTGACGGCCCAGCTTTTCTGAGCATGTCGCCTCAGCACTGGCCTACCAAGCCTGAGGCTAAGCCAGCAGATGACACCGAGCTGCGCCGGACCACATTCTGCGGTTCTGTCACCATTGCCCCATCCGCTCACCTACCGGATGCCAGCCAGTTCACCTGTTTCAGAGACCTGGTGGAGGCCGTTGTGCAGTCCCGTCATGGGGCGGCAGGAGACCAGCCCGCACCAGTTGCCGAGAACTACCAGGAAGCCGAGAGAGACCTACTGAGGCATGCCCAGTTAGACTGCTTTGCTGAGGATATTCAGCACCTGTCCCACAACAAACCTGCCCCCTCCACCAGTCGTCTGATCACTCTAGCCCCTGAGTATGATGACCAACTACAGCTGATCCGGGTGGGAGGAAGACTGCGGCGCAGCGACCTACTAGATCCAGAGACCGTTCACCCCATTGTCTTGGACCCGGCCCACCAGGTGACAAAGCTCATCATTCATGATGTTGACCAGGATCTCCGTCACCCAGGCTCAGAGCGTCTCTTCGCCGAACTCCGTCGGAAGTACTGGATTCTCCGCGGTAGAGAGGCTGTGAAACGGCACCAGCATTCCTGCCCTGAATGTCAGAGATGGAGGGCGAGCCCAGCAATACCGAAGATGGCTGACTTACCCCTGGCTCGTCTGAGGTTGATGAAACCTGCTTTCTTTTCTACGGGCATGGATTGTTTTGGACCCTTCACTGTTAAAGTCGGACGGCGCAGTGAGAAGCGATGGGGCATAGTATTCAAGTGCCTCACCACCCGGTCGGTCCACATCGATGTCCTAAGCAGTCTGGATCAGGATTCATTCTTGATGGCCCTCCGCCGTTTCATCTCACGCAGGGGAAAACCAGCTGAGCTATTGTCAGATCAGGGCACAAACTTCAGAGGAGGGGAGAGGGAGCTCCGCGACTCATTCCAGGCCTTGCACCCCACCCTGCAGTCAGAACTGGCTAAGCATCAGATCAAGTTCATCTTCAATCCCCCCAGCGCGCCACACTTCGGGGGTGTATGGGAGAGAGAAATAAGATCAATCAAAGCTGCTCTCTACGTCACTATCCAGACACAGACGGTCTCTGAGGAAGTTCTACGCACGGTGCTGATTGAGATAGAGGGCATCCTGAATTCAAAGCCCCTGGGTTATGTGTCCAGTGACGTCGCCGACCCAGACCCAGTAACGCCAAACTCGCTCTTGATGGGGCGGCTAGACCCGTCGCTACCGCAGGTGGTGTACTCAGAGTCTGAGCTGTTAAGCCATCGTCGTTGGAGACATACCCAAGTCATGGCCGACCAATTCTGGAGAAAGTTCATTAGACACTACCTTCCTGCCCTGCAGACACGCTCCAAGTGGCAAAAGGAGACAGACCCACTACAACCAGGCGCTGTAGCCATGGTCATGGACCCCCAGTTCCCAAGAGCATCATGGCCCATCGGTCGCATCACCAAGGTCCTTCCCGGTGCCGATGGGAGAATCAGGACAGCGGAGATCCAGATTAACAACAAGACCTACCTGCGACCAGTCGCCCGGCTCATCACACTTCCTGCGGTGCCTGAGATGGCTCCAGAGATCACCAGTCCTTCTCAGGGACAGCAAATTTGACTGCAAATTGGGGGCGGCTGTGTTGTGAAGGACTTGGTTGTAGTGTATTAGATAGAGACTCTAGCTGAGTATCTCATTGGCTGTTGGAAATCGTCCAATCAGATTCATTGTTGTTGCACTGTTACGGTAGCCACAGGTAACGCTCCATGCGCTCCCCACGTTAGTCTACAGTGTGCGCTGCTGCATAGCTCAATATATGTAGAGAGAAAGAGCAAGATAACCCTGTAATTCTGTTGAAGCAGGCTACTTTACAACTTATCATTCAGTGATTGTGTGCGTTCAAATACAAGTAAGTTCATATATATTTCGTATGTATATTCTCTGGTTAAATATTCAGATTCGACAGTTAGCCTTAGGTTCACTAGCTACGTTAGCCTAGCTACGTCTCGTACTTGAGAATGAATGTGAGATCGTGTCCTAGATATTCTGTGTATGGATCTACGTGCCTGTAACGGTTAGCTGGTTGACTATAGCCATTAGCATAGTATAGTATAACATGCTGGTTTAGCACTTTATTGTAGTATGCTTATTACTGTATTCTAAGACTGTTCATTATTGTTTTGTCTATTCCGCCAGAACCACACACCCATATAGAGATAGCCTACGCAGAAACCCTGTTGAATGAGAGCCCTCTACAAAGTCCAATAAACGGCATTGAAGATCTTCTGAGCATTCTTACCGATGCACAACACAGTGGTCACGCACCTCCCAACCAGAGACTAGTTCTACGACTACCCAGCTAGTCCTCATTACAATAGGTAAAAAGGTAAGGTAAGGTAAAAATAGGTACCGTTATGCTTTTTGTCTGAAACAGCTATCTTATATAACCACCCAAATGTGAAAGTCTTAAAAGGTGCTGGGAGGGAACTATAAGCAATGAAACATGGGAGTTAATTATTGGCACATGGTTTAAAGTGTCTAAATTTCACCACGTCTGATTAATTATACAATTATTATTAGGATATACTGGACTCCAAGTAAAATGGCAAGGTTAGGTTAATTCATTCATTAATTCATTTGATTTTATTCCACACATGGGCATGTATCACAATATACAACATATACAGTACATGACAAATGCACACTCTTCTGCCCATGGGTGAAAAGGAGCAGGAAGAAGAACATTCTTATTCATTTCAGAAGCTCGGTTTCAGAAGCTCGGACATATGACATGTGTCTGAGACATATATCGGACATATGCTGGAGATGTGATACATATGGTAATCTCTTACACATGTTATACTCATGTCCCATGATAGATGTTCTATGGTCTCAGAGTATCTCCTTATATTTCCTTATATATCTCTCCTATACATACAGTGTTCTGTGCTGGTACAGGGACCAACTCTATGTCTATTAGGGGTGATATCAAAAGAGAGAAGTTTAGATGTGCACAAGATTGCCTGGTGTGGAACAGCACTTATACTGGATGCAGGATAATACTGTGACACTGGAAAACTACGGGAGATATATCAGTGAAGGAATGGTTTGATGAAATGGCTCAAATCTCCTCCTCTGAAAGACTGTGTTTTAAGCTGATAGACAGACAGGACACCTACTGGGAAATGTGGGGCCCATATGTTACAGCAATGTGGCACTGATGCTATACACCCTTTCATTATAGTAAGGCACTACTCTTTTGATTTACTATAATGTATTATGTCTTGTTTATTTTTGTTATTGTTTTTTTGTTGTTGTTTTTCTTGTCCAATTTTAGGTGTGGTGTGTTGGCTGTGCATGCAAGTATGTTTGGCTGTTACTTTTTTTGACTTTTCAAAACTTTTTGAAAAGCCAATAAAAAAAGATAATGACCAAAAAAGGGCTGGTTTAAACAGGGTCTGGGAGAGGGGGGGTCTGGGAGAGAGAGAGAGAGAGAGAGAGGGGGGGGGGGCTGAGAGAGAGAGAGAGGGAGTAGGGAGAGAGAGAGAGGGGGGGTCTGGGAGAGAGAGAGGGAGTAGGGAGAGAGAGAGGTGGTCTGGGAGAGAGAGAGAGAGAGAGAGAGGGAGTAGGGAGGGAGAGAGGTGGTCTGGGAGAGAGAGGGGGGAGAGGGGGGTCTGGGAGAGAGAGAGAGAGAGAGAGGGGGGGTCTGGGAGAGAGGGAGAGAGAGAGGGGCGTCTGGGAGAGAGAGAGAGGGGGGGGAGGGGGGTCTGGGAGAGAGAGAGGGAGTAGGGAGGGAGAGAGAGAGAGAGAGGGAGAGAGAGGAGGTCTGGGAGAGAGAGAGAGGGGGAGAGAGAGGGGGTCTGGGAGAGAGAGAGAGGGAGAGAGAGAGAGAGAGAGAGAGAGAGAGAGAGAGAGGGAGAGAGAGGGGGTCTGGGAGAGAGAGAGAGGGAGAGAGAGAGGGGGAGAGAGGGGGGGTCTGGGAGAGAGAGAGGGGGAGAGAGAGGGGGTCTAGGAGAGAGAGAGGGGGAGAGAGAGGGGGTCTGGGAGAGAGAGAGGGGGAGAGAGAGGGGGTCTAGGAGAGAGAGAGGGAGAGAGAGAGGGGGTCTAGGAGAGAGAGAGGGGGTCTAGGAGAGAGAGAGGGAGAGAGAGAGGGGGTCTAGGAGAGAGAGAGGGGGAGATAGAGGGCCTCTGGGAGAGGTTCTGGGAGTGGATATCGCTATCGATGAGAGAAACTGTCATAAAATCTCTCTGAACAGCGCTGTGAACTGAGGCTGATACAAGATGGCCGACTGGAGGGAGACGACGTGACTATCTCCTCCAGCAGGACCTTCTGGCTCAAGGAACAACTGTGTGTGTGTGTGTGTGTGTGTGTGTGTAAGGAGGGGGAGGGTTGATTTGATTTGCGACACACTGTGTGTGTCCCAATCGGTGAAGTGTGATGTCAGAGGGATCAGTGTCCATTAACAGCGAACGGAGCAGCGCGTCTAGGGCGAAGAGCGATCTCTGAGAAGAGAGAGAGAGACGGGAGATCGACAGACAGACAGGAAATGAGAGCTCTCACACGTCACACACACTCACGCTCTCACACACACCCTCACACACACCCTCACACACACCCCCACACGCACATATCACACACACACATACAGACACATACAGATACACACGCACGCACTCACGCACGCATGCACTCACGCACACACACTCTCTCACACACACACATCACATATCACACACACTTTCTCTCTCTCTCACACACACACACACACACACTCACACTCTCACACTGACACACACTCTCTGGTCTCACACACATCAAACACCCATCTCTCCCTCTCTCTCTCACTCACTCACACACACACACACACACACACAAACACACACACACACACACACACATACACACACTGCTGTCGGTCAGGCATGATTGGATGAGGCAGAGAGAGAGGCAGAGAGACTGAGAGAGAGAGAGAGAGAGAGATGGGGGGGGGGGAGGGAGAGAAAGAGAGCTAAACAGACTCTACCCTGTCTCCAGCAGGAAATTCTTGCTGTCAGACAACTTGAACTTTGATGTTGATGCCAGCACGAAACGTCAAAATAACACTGTGTTAAATATGTTTACATGGTTAACATGTTTACAACGCAAAATATTCTCAGAAGCAATTTCCTATCTATTTACTTTCATGTCATCAATGCATTCTACACCAATAGTCTAAACTATGTTTGGGGTGCTATCACCTCGTCCTCAGGCTGTCCCAGCGACTCCAGTATCAGCCTCCTGGGCTCCAGGTACAGCGGCTGTCCGACCTCCTCATACGGCCTCCAGGCGGCCGCTCGATAGCCCTGGCGGCTGAACTGCCGCTGTCTGCGCCGGTAGTTCTCCCAGAAGACGTGCTCCCGGGGCGGGTGGCACGCGCGGTACACGGTGCTGCTGCGCGCCTGGAGTTTATCTCCGGTGGGTTTGGGGATCGGTAGCGGCTTGATCAGAACGAACTGGCGCGGGTCCAATGGAGCATTTCGAGTAGTCGTCGTCGTCATTGTATCGATTTGCTGTCGATAATTTGCGAAAAATCTATGTATCAGCCTATTTTACATCTACATTTTGCAAACAAAGGGGTTCAACATTGAAAACGTAGCCTATAAGTTAGGCTACAGTTACTCTTTCCAAAGCAAATGATTCGTTAAAAAAATAAATAAGCAGGAAAGTCAAACTTTGTCCCTCACGTCCATGTTGGCCCATACCCTTGTTGTGGAGTCCTCTGTCTCCCGTGGTTACAGTTGAGAGAAGCTCAGCCCACAGCCGAGGTCAGTGTGAATCACAGCTTCACACACGAGTCCGGTATAGCCTACAATATGCCCAGGGACAGTGACAACTGACAGATAAGAACACGTATTACTTTGAATAACCTAATCAAACACACTATTAAACTTAGACTATTTATCTTATATTTTTCGACATATTTATAAATACAGATTGTATGTATTCTATATTTTCAAGAACTCTGATGTATATTCTTCACTCTGATCTATTGTGTACATCCTCTCTGCTGTACCACCCAAATCCCCCCACAGTATCTTATCTTTAAGAAGTTCATCTTATCTTACATTAAAAACCCCTCCACCACCTACGTGAGGAGGTGTGAGTGAGTGAGAGAGAGACAGAGAGAGAGAGAGAGTGAGTGAGTGAGTGAGCGAGTAAGTGAGAGAATAGTGAGTGAGTGAGAGAGAGAGAGAGAGAGAGAGTGAGTGAGTGAGCGAGTAAGTGAGAGAATAGTGAGTGAGTGAGAGAATAGTGAGTGAAAGAGTAGTGAGCGAGTGAGTGAGTAGTGAGTGAGTGAGTGAGAGAGTGAGTGAGTGAGAGAGAATAGTGAGTGAATGAGTGAGTGAGTGAGTGAGTGAGTGAGTGAGTGAGTGAGTGAGTGAGTGAGTGAGTGAGTGAGTGAGTGAGTGAATGGGTGAGTAAGTGAGAGAATAGTGAGAGTGACAAGAGTGAGTGAGAGAGTAGTGAGTGAGTGAGTGAGTGAGTGAGTGAGAGAGTAGTGAGTGAGAGAGTGAGTGATTGAGTGAGTGAGAGAGTAGTGAGTGAGTGAGTGAATGAGTGAGAAAGTAGTGAGTGAGAGAGTGAGTGAACGAGTGAGTGAGTGAGAGAGTAGTGAGTGGGTGAGAGAGTGAGTGAGTGAGGGAGTGAGTGAGAGTGAGTGAGTGAGTGAGAGAGAGAGAGTGAGTGAGTGAGAGAGTGAGAGAGTAGTGAGTGAGTGAGTGAGTGAGTGAGTAGTGAGTGAGAGAGTAGTGAGTGAGTGAGGGAGAGTAGTGAGTGAGTGAGAGAGTAGTGAGTGAGTGAGAGAGTGAGTGAGTGAGGGAAAGTAGTGAGTGAGTGAGTGAGAGAGTAGTGAGTGAGTGAGTGAGTGAGTTACAGAACCTCTCTTTGCTGGAGACCTTCTGTAAAAACTGGGCATTGGACATCAACCTTGACAAAACTAAGATCATGGTATTTCAGAAAAAGGCCAGGTCACAGGAATCCAAATACATTTTCAATGGAATACAATTATTTAGGTATAATCATCAGTGCATCCGGCAGCTTTGAAAAAGCAATTAATTCCCTCACAGATAAGGCATGCAGGGCCTACTATAGCATAAGTAGTTCACTAAATAAATTAATATATTACATAATCTGATTATATTATTTTTGTATCTATCTATCTATCTATCTATCTATCTATCTATCTATCTATCTATCTATCTATCTATCTATCTATATATATATATATATATATATATATGTAATGATGTAATGCATGTGTATATGTGTATGTCATATGTATGTATATGTATTATTATTCTGCTTTGGCAACAACGGTTTATTACCATTCAAGCAAATAAAGCTTACTTGATTTGATTTGAGTGAATGAGTGTGAGTGAGTGAGACAGTGAGTGAGTGAGTGAGTGAGTGAGTGAGAGAATAGTGAGAGAGTGAGTGAGTGAGTGAGTGAGTGAGTGAGTGAGTGAGTGAGTGAGTGAGTGAGAGAGAGAGAATAGTGAGTGAGTGAGTGAGTGAGTGAGTGAGTGAGAGAATAGTGAGTGAGAGTAGTGAGTGAGTGAGTGAGAGAGTGATTGAGTGAGTGAGTAGTGAGTGAGAGAGTAGTGAGTGAGTGAGTGAGGGAGAGTAGTGAGTGAGTGAGAGAGTAGTGAGTGAGTGAGAGAGTGAGTGAGTGAGGGAGAGTAGTGAGTGAGTGAGTGAGTGAGTGAGTGAGAGAGTAGTGAGTGAGTGAGTGAGTGAGTGAGTGAGTGAGTGAGTGAGTGAGTGAGTGAGTGAGTTACAGAACCTCTCTTTGCTGGAGACCTTCTGTAAAAACTGGGCATTGGACATCAACCTTGACAAAACTAAGATCATGGTATTTCAGAAGAAGGCCAGGTCACAGGAATCCAAATACATTTTCAATGGAATACAATTATTTAGGTATAATCATCAGTGCATCCGGCAGCTTTGACAAAGCAATTAATTCCCTCACAGATAAGGCACGCAGGGCCTACTATAGCATAAGTAGTTCACTAAATAAATTAATATATTACATAATCTGATTATATTATTTTTGTATCTATCTATCTATCTATCTATCTATCTATCTATCTATCTATCTATATATATATATATATATATATGTAATGATGTAATGCATGTGTATATGTGTATGTCATATGTAGGCTATGTATATGTTTTATTATTCTGCGCTTTATTACCATTCATGCAAATAAAGCTTACTTGATTTGATTTGAGTGAATTAGTGTGAGTGAGTGAGACAGTGAGTGAGTGAGTGAGTGAGTGAGTGAGTGAGTGAGTGAGTGAGTAAGTGAGTGAGTGAGTGAGTGAGAGAATAGTGAGAGAGTGAGTGAGAGTGAGAGAGAGAGAATAGTGAGTGAGTGAGTGGGTGAGTGAGTGAGTGAGAGAGTAGTGAGTGAGTGAGAGAGTGAGTGAGTGAGTGAGTGAGCGAGAAAGTAGTGAGTGAGTGAGTGAGTGAGAGAGTAGTGAGTGAGTGAGTGCTGAGTGAGTGAGTGAGTGAGTGATACAGTAGTGAGTGAGTGAGTGAATGATTGAGTAGTGAGTGAGTGAGTGAGTGAGTGAGTGAGCGAGTGAGTGAGTGAGTGAGGGAATACCAGCATAATGAGAAGGGAACAGACAAGATAGATTGGCTGTTGTCAGAATTGAAAAGTTGGCTGGTGAATTGCAATCTGAAAACAGGCATCCAATTTTTAGGGGGTGAGTGGGGTATATTGTATAGATTGTATTTTCTTGTGAAATTGGTAACTTGTGTAATGTAATTAGCTGTAACTTTTGAGTTCATCACAGAGCCAGCTGTAACATTACATTTGCATTTGACAAATAAAGATTGTCCAGGAATTTACATCCAAACACCTTAAGCCTTTGTCTTTGTAATTTATCACCTCCCCCCAAGTCCCCTGCAAAACCCCAGTTTCAGTCTAATGTAAAACACCAACTCTCCCCCCTTTTGTAATTGTAAACACACTCTGCATAGCTCTGCCTCGCTCTTTTGTCCAAGTCAGAAAGGCCACACCTTGTCCTTCCTGCCCTGATTCAGACCTTTTGTTTTCTTTGTTTTCTCATGTCACATGTCTTTACTCTTGGCCACGCCTGCCATTCATGTACAATGCAGTAGCCAATCACATCCTGGAAACACTGTACCTTTGTTTGGACTGTACATAAGCCACAGCCAGAAGTGACTGACTTCACTTCTCTGACTGAACCACCTTTGCTGCGTTTGTCAGGAAGTCCTTGCGCAAGTATTGTGTTTCACAATAAATCAGACTTAACCTTTTGAACGAATCTTGGTAAATCCTTTAAAATCCACTACAGTTTGGCGACGCGGATGATCTGGGAGGACTACCTGCGTGTTGCCGGGATTCCAGTGGATGAACTGATCGACAGACGTGTCGGTCCATATGGGCTTGGAAAATCAATTTTCTCTCTTGCGCCAGAGCGCTAGCCGAGATTATTTCCTCAGTTCTGCCACTGGATTCCTGAGGCTCACAGGTACGTTTAAACGAACCCTCTTGTGGTTCTGAGTTGTATTTGCCTTGATTTGGTTCAGTTGTGTTGGTCTGGATGGGTTGAAAACAGGAAACCCCAGCGTGGGTATTAAGTAAGTAACTATCCAAGGAGATGTGAACAGCAATATACATATTTATATCGTATTGTCGTTTTGACTTCGTCCTTGTTTAGGCTACCGGGGGTTCTCTTCAGAAGAGGTGTAATTTTGGGTTTGGGACTCGCTCCCTTACAGTTGATGTAGACTACAGTTTAGATTGTTTGTCGGCTCGGCTGTAGTTAAGAAGTGAGAGTGCACTTCTAGGATAACGTTTTGGGTTGCTTTAGTTCGATGTTCCAGAATTAGCACAGAAGGGAACCTGTTGAAGTTCGCAGATAGTGCGATTTCCACAGGGTTGAAGTTCGCAGATAGTGCGATTTCCACAGGGTTGAAGTTCGCAGATAGTGCGATTTCCACAGGGTTGAAGTTCGCAGTGAGTGCGATTTCCAAATGGGTTGAAGTTCGCAGTGAGTGCGATTACCAGCTAATCTCCGGAGTGTCTGTTTTTTGTCCCCGAACGGGGTTGTGTTGTCTTTATGTTTGTCTAAGCGCTATTTTTCGCCGGCTCAGTGGGATTTTTGATTGCATTTTTGAGCCTCGGCTCTTGATTGTATGTTTGTTACGCGCGCCATGGATCCAGGTAAAGTATTTTAAAGTATTTTTTGTACACTGTTAAATCGTAACTGCTTCCAGTAGGCTAGCTGGTTGTCTGGGAGACAAAGGAAACAACAACTACTACTCCGATCTCCTGGTGATCCCGCCCGAGCCAGAGGGACAACAAAGGACCAGTTGCTGGGTGAGTTAATTAGAATTTTAATGTGTCTTTGTTTCTTTCGAAATTGTATTCTTTCCCGCCGTGAGTTAACCATAAGGTTTCCTTTCATTGCTGTTTTGGGGTTTTGGGCTGCGTCGTGGTTATTTAGGGATTTGTTTCTTTAAATTTCCCCGCGCTGCCAAAGACAACTTCCGGGTCATACATGCAACATTTTGGGATCACCACTAGGTGTCCCTGTAACCCCGGCTACTAAAATATGCTAGAGGAGGTCACAGAATTCTACTGCTAAACGTGTCTAGCCTGAGGAGATTGTTGCGCTCAAGCATTATTCTGCGAGCGTTTGTTGGCAGATTTTCGTTATGTGCTAAAGCATTTTCGATTTCTTACATCCATATCTGACATTTAGTGTTAAATTTTTAGCTAAGATTCGGGCTCAGCTAGAGGTGGTTGAGATGTCTAGGTTAAGGGAAAAGCCTGTTAATTCTGTAGACTGGTCTGTTTTTAAGATTTGGGAGAGAGTAGCACGAGAGCGGGTTTTTAGGTCAGGAAGGAAAGATAAGGAGATTCAGCAAACAGTCTCTCCGCCATTTCCCCAGCAGAATAACTCTGATTTAGAATTAGATTCCCCCCCCCCCTCGACTCGTTGCTCCGTGCTCACACCCAACCAGGCTGTTCTTTCCCCTTTTCATGCTCCCGCCATTAGCCACGCCCCTTCTCTCATTTCGCCCCTTTCTACGAGGTATAAGGAAGATTTGGCTAGAGCTATATCTGAGGCTAAGGTTAATTTGGAACAACTGCAAATGGCTAGAGATAGTCTGGAGGGACCGCAAATACACGCGCCTCTGATACGCTGCCCAAACCCTGTTCCTCGCCCTTCACAAATAAATTATGCAGCTGGTTATGCGGCCTGGACTCCAGAGATTACGGTTTATAGACCCTGGCGCTCTGATGAACTACGTGAAATAGCTAAAACCTTGCCCGATCCAACCAAAGACATTGACGAGTTTGAAAATCTTTTTAACAGTTTAGTTCGTATGTATGAGCCTCACGCAGAGGAAATCGCCATGATCATGAGACAGTGCCTTGGGCTAAAATGGGTGGATGTGAAACATCCGTTTGACATTACATTGCCTTTTAATCATGCCGATTTTTCTGACCAAAACACTGCGCTGTTGAACAGAATCAAAACTCGATTCCCTAAAAAGATGGATTGGGACCGTATAACATATTGCAAACAAAATTCCGATCAACAGTTCGAGAAATTTTGGGAACGACTAGAATCAGTTTTCGCCGCACACAGTGGCATGGACAAAGCGAACGCCGATTATAAAAAGATTTTGAAACAACAATTGATGAATAACTCTCTCTCCTCTTTGTCCGACCAAGTTAGGTTGATGTGCCACACCTGGGAATCGACTTCTCTCGAAGAAGTTGTTGATCATTTCCGCTATGCGGAGCGTCTTCATGATCACATTGAAAAAAGGGAGTTGAAAGAAATGAAGCTAGGTGCAGCCAGATTACAAGCTGCTCAGTTACAACAGCTGGACAATCAAACTGCTGGTGCGAGGTGGAACCAACAACGACCACAGTGGCGACAGAGAAACGATAGGAAGCGTTCTGGTAGGGTTAGGCGAGGAAAAAGGTATAATCGAAGTGAAGATAGAGATGATTCATGCTTCCATTGTGGTCAGTATGGCCACTGGATTGAACGGTGTCACAGTTACCGCAAGCTGAATGAAAAGGAAGAGCCTCAAATTTGGGGTCGAGCGCCACCTGCTGGAGTTCCCTTGAACAACCCATAAGGGAGATTTTAACTAGCCAAGATTGAGAGATTTTTTTTTTAAGATAATGGTGGCAGGATGAAATAGATGTAGAGCCTTTGAGTCTTAAGTTGCTGTTAATGTTTCTGAGCAGATCTTTTAGGTAATAGTGGAGAACTCAAAAGTCTGACAGGGTTGAATAGGTGTTTGATTCAGGAGTTGTTTCAATAGTCAATGAATGGCCATAAGCTGTTCGTGTTATGCATTCTACTGTATGAATTTTCATTCATATAATGATAATGTGTTTTGAGGAGTTGGCTCTAGGCCTTCTCCTCTGCTATTGAACCCAGTCTGTGTTTTGAGTCTTAATTTTCAGGTGCTATGGACCCTGGGCGGCAGGTCTTTGAGGAGCCTGGATCATGCCTTCCTGGGGACATTTGGAACCTGCTGTTGACAACTGTCGTTCCGGGAGTGATGGGTGAATGCCGAACCAGGAGACGGGCACAGGACACCGGAGGTGGAGATGGAGATTACTGGCCTGTTTCCCTACAGATGGGCGATCTGGGGTTCGTGAGATGCAGACCAACGCCATGTCACCAACTCACTGTGAGCGACAGATAAGTATGAAACAGGAGCAGTGCCCAAATACTCTGTCCTCAAATGCAGAAGAGGGAGGTTTTAGATATACAAATTTTAGCTATACAAATGAAGCTTGATGGAGTTTTTTGATTAGTTAATTGTAAATGAAGCCAGTTCATTTTAGTGTCAGTTTCTTTGACCCATCTCTATTTTTATCCTGACTTCAGGAAATTTTTGCTTTCACCCTTAGGGGGTGTTGTTTTGTTGAGACGAGAATATGGTTATTTTCTTTTCATAAAATCGCAAGAGAACTGCTAGAGCCAAATCCAATTGCCTTGATCATGACTGGGGACTGGGCGTGTTGAAGTCATTCTAACACTG
This sequence comes from Borostomias antarcticus, assembly GCF_949987555.1. Taxonomy (NCBI): domain Eukaryota; kingdom Metazoa; phylum Chordata; class Actinopteri; order Stomiiformes; family Stomiidae; genus Borostomias; species Borostomias antarcticus. Next base: position 11,190,863 of record NC_140239.1, on the reverse strand, counting down.
CCCCTGATGTCACTGTAGGCTACTGCAGACTGGCTCTAAATGACACTTGAACAGTCACCCTGTTTAAGTTTTCCTGACAGAATAACAACATTTTTTCCCCAAAGCAGGAGCTTGCGCTTAACCATGTTTCTGAGTATCTCCTACAGACTGTTGAATAACCGTTCCTGACCAAAGAAGGGAACAGGGAGACCAGACCAGAGGACTCTCTTTTGCTCTTCTGTTTTGTCTCTGTTTGTCTCTCTCATCTGTGGATCCACAGACGGAGCACTTCATCAGCCTGTACTGGGGGAGCGGGTGAGCCCTCCAGCAGCACGACCCGGGCCGGCCCTACGTGGAGCAGTACAGGGATGGACCGGGTTCAGTTCAAGAGCCTACATTTCTGACCTACAAGCATCTGCTCCACCTGCGGAGAAAAGAAATGAAGGACTAAGTGCACATTTCCACCACCAAACTAACCTGTATCTAGGGCCTAATGACAAACCTGTACTACCTCGTTCATGTTTTCATTATGCTTTCAAACTAGCCCACGGGCCAGATCATGTTTCAAAAACAGGGGTGGCGGAAGATGTTAACAGATGTCTCCAACAGAGTGAGGACCGCCATTTCCTGAGGCTAAGGAGGGGTTCCTGCATCACATCTCTCCTGGGGATTGGGTCCTGGTCCACGACCACAGACGAAGGAGCTGGAACTCGCCGAGGTGGCTCGGGCCGTACCAGTTTCTACTCATCACGCAGACAGCGATCTGAGAGGACTTCGTTGGACCCATGCAAGCATTGCCGACGGGTCCAAGCAGCAGAGGACGGTCCACCAGGGGATCGCAAACACCAGGAGATCAGAATGCAGCTGAACCAGAGGGCTGAGAGGCCATAACCATGGGCCATCACACTGTCCTCTCCTCTGACGAGGAATCGGAGGAAAAATGACCTTGCTGGTCACCTCCTCACAAGATGCACACACGCACACACACCTGCACACACTAACATTGAACATAACTGATTCAATCAACGCGACATTGAAGTTGCGATCTAGAAAAGAAGACGCCTTGCATTCCCCAAATGACATTCTATTGCCCAAAAGAGAAGTGTCACCTAAATGACTGTTGGGATACACTGTGAACAAGAGTGACCTTGACAGACAGTCACCACCACACTGTCCTCTCCTCTGATGAGCAATCGGAGACTGACCTTGCCGGTCACCTCCTTCTCGTGGTTGTTATGACAACGTGGACAAGCTCAACAGCAATGACTGCACCTCTAACCGCACACACTGGAACCTACATTGAACATTCAGAAATGCAAACATGGAAGCTACGATCCAGAAGAAATTACATGCGATTATTCACAACAAGAGTGAATGAACTTTATAATTATCTTGAAAAAATATCATATTTGTTTACAAGAGTTGCAATGGTTGAAACATGAGTTGATAAATAAGTTTTGGGTTTTTCCTCTAAATTGACCAAGAGGTTTTTTGCCCTCCTTACACTGCTAACCATTTTATCTTTTTGCCTTATTCAAAATTTAAATCAAGGGTTTTTGGTGAATGGTTGTCCACTCTTAGACTATAAATAGTATATAATCATGTCAATTTTTTATCTTGTTTCCTGTCAAATTTCTGAAGCAAGGGGTTTTGGTGTGTGATTTTGCACGTTGAGAGAAAATAATTAAAGTTTCCACCTAGTGGAGAGATTATTTCCTTTCCACATGTATAGCATAGCTGACTGTTTACACTGTGTTTGGATTTTATATTTTATTTTTGTGTGCCTGTTCAGGCACAGATGAGGGATTGTCCAGGAATTTACATCCAAACACCTTAAGCCTTTGTCTTTGTAATTTATCACCTCCCCCCAAGTCCCCTGCAAAACCCCAGTTTCAGTCTAATGTAAAACACCAACTCTCCCCCCTTTTGTAATTGTAAACACACTCTGCATAGCTCTGCCTCGCTCTTTTGTCCAAGTCAGAAAGGCCACACCTTGTCCTTCCTGCCCTGATTCAGACCTTTTGTTTTCTTTGTTTTCTCATGTCACATGTCTTTACTCTTGGCCACGCCTGCCATTCATGTACAATGCAGTAGCCAATCACATCCTGGAAACACTGTACCTTTGTTTGGACTGTACATAAGCCACAGCCAGAAGTGACTGACTTCACTTCTCTGACTGAACCACCTTTGCTGCGTTTGTCAGGAAGTCCTTGCGCAAGTATTGTGTTTCACAATAAATCAGACTTAACCTTTTGAACGAATCTTGGTAAATCCTTTAAAATCCACTACAAGATCTAAATCGGAAAACAGAACCTCTAAATGTCAGTTGTCTGTTCTCTGGAGCAGAGTGTGAGAGAATGTGGTGTCACCCAGAGTGACAGGAACATCTGTTCCATCAGCTTCCTGGTCCGGGGGACGGCAGGGACGATGACAACCCTGTCACACTTGATCAAGGACCAGAAATCACTACTGCTAATCCTCTGAAACAACCAGAGCGTTGAAAGAAAGAAAGAAAGAAAGAAAGAAAGAAAGAATGAATGCATGAATGAATGAATGAATGAATGAATGAATGAATGAAAGAAAGAAAGAAAGAAAGAATGAATGAATGAATGAATGATTGAATGAATGAATGAAAGAAAGAATAAAAGAATAAAAGAAAGAAAGAAAGAAAGAAAGAAAGAAAAAGAAAGAAAGAAAGAAAGAAAGAAAGAAAGAAAAAATGAAAGAAAACGAAAGAAAACGAAAGAAAGAAAGAAAGAAAGAAAGAAAGAAAGAAAAAGAAAGAAATAAAGAAATAAAGAGCCTTTCCCTCCTCATGCCAAGTTAACACACAGCTGAGATGGCGTCGGAACATGACGACGTCTTCAGACTGCGAGGGTGAAGTGGGGGAGAGACGCTCTAAACTAACTCCCGGGGAGGCGAGGCTTCGAGAGCCCGGACCAGCTCGCACTCCCCTCTGTCACCGAGCTGAGAGGCCAAGCCCATGCCGTTACCACGGCGCCCATACAGTTCACCAGGACGTGAGAAGCCTTGGCGTCCGACACGGTCAGGGTTCTTCTCCGGACGCAGTCATCCACAAGCTATTTGTCATTTCCCCCCCAAGAGTTATTAATACAACTAATTATGGTAGCGTAGCCGGGCCTGGCTAGAGAGAGGGAGCAGGAGGCCTGGCGTGCCCTCGCCTGCACATTCCCCTCCCATAGGATCACCGTCACCCGTGTTTGACCAGCCACTGGATGGACAGGGAGGACGTATATAAAGAGCCTCCCGGCGTCCCCGGACTCGCCGCACTTCTGCTTCCTTCATCACCAGCTCCAGCCCGCCTCTTCCTCTCGCTGCGATCGCTCTGGGTACAGGGACGACCCGGGTTGTCCACGAATAAAACATCACAAGGAGACGGCCATTTTCTTTATTTCACCCCCACCCCCCCCGGCCCCGCCCCTTCCCCCGCTCCGGTGGTGTTTTCGGTGATCATGACCGAACAGGCTCAATCGGCGCCGTCGTGTCCTCAGTACGTCCGCGACGCCAGCTGGTTCCCCCTGAGGAGCTGGTGGGCGGAGCAGGCGGACCCGGGCTGGCTGGAGGCGCTCCAGCGCCGGCCCGCTGCCTACGCCTGGCCCGGCTACCTGTCCGCCCCCACGCTGCTGCCCTCTGTCCAGGGAGCCCTGCGCCACCCCTGGCCCCGGATGACGCGGGCTGAGGCGGTGGGAACGGACGAGGGCGGGGCGGAGACGCACAGGTGGAGGGTCACTCTGGATGTGGTCCACTTCGGCCCGGCCGAGCTCACCCTCAGGACCAGGGCCGGATTCCTGGAGGTCGAGGGTAAGGTCATACTCTCCCTTCCGTAAAACATGACGCTGCGTTCACTTAACATTTAGTTCATTAGAACTATGATCATATAGGAATATGATGTCCTGTTAACTATGATGATATAGGCAAGGCAAGGCAAGTTTATTTGTATAGCACATTTCAGCAACAAGGCAATTCTAAGTGCTTTACATGAGACATTAAAAGCATCAAGACATGCTATGATGAATAGGAATATGATGTCCTGTTAACTTCAGAAACATACGTTCATCTGACTTAATTTTTGGTGCTCTGTTGACATGACCCATTTTGACTGAGTTTGTTTTACTTTTTGTTCTGAAAGACATTTCAAATTAGTTAGTTTGCTGAACTTAGTTATCTGTGTTCCTGAGAAAATTCAGGAACTTCACACAGAAATAAGTTAATTAATTCTTAATTCTCCTAAGGCAACAAGTTTCCTCACTTAAAAAAAAAAAAAGTGCAGTCATGCAACACATCTTACCGTGCTATTGTTGCTATTTTATGGAACTTCCCCTCAAGAGAGAAGTTCATCACTCAAGACATAAGATTCAAGACCTCTCATTGGCTTTTCACTGCCGTTTGATAACGTGGTCAAATAACTATAATTGCTAGTTTCTTCAGCTCTCATTATCCTCATAGCAGCTTGTAGTGTTAGTCGCCCAATAGAGGCCCACAATTTCTCTGTAGGAATTAAATATGAATTCTTAAACCTTTTTACGAGTCAATAGGTACAGTGAGGATGAGTTGGAATAACGCGGTTACGAAATTAAATCTTTAAGAGCGTGTGGATGACGGCGATCGATGTGTTGTGTGTTCTGTGATTCCTCTCTGTAGCTGAGCAGTGGGTTTTTATAACCTCAGTTTAATTGATATCTCTTCTCCAGGGAAGCACGAGGAGCGCCGGGATGAGCACGGCTTCATCGCCCGATGTTTCACGAGGAAATACACGTATGTTTACCTCAGCCGACACCCCTCAAACTGTCACCCCTCAAACTGTCATCCCTCAAACTGTTGTGTTTTTTTTTAGATATAACTGTTGTAATTCTTCATTTCATTTCATTTCAAACCTTTATTTATACTCGAGAGGCACTGAGGTTGCCCTCATTTACAGTGACGACGTGCGAACAAAACATAAACAACAACAGCAACAACAAAAGGACAGACACACAGGAAGGTATATAAAAACAGTAACTAAATGGATAAACTCAATATAAAAATAGTTTAAAAAAAAAGTTAAGATATACTAAAACATTACAGACATAATCATGCATAATCATGGACTTGAACTTTGAAAATGATGGCATTGAGTCCAGTTTTAAAAAGCGTTGGAGGGCATTCCAGGAGTGAGGGGCATTAAAAGAAAAAGCAGATTTTCCAATGTTAGTGTAAGCCCGGGGAACCTTGAGTAAAGGCAGTTCACTTGATCGTGTGGAATAGGTCCCATAGTTCCATGATAAAATCTGTGAGAGGTAAAAAGGGTGTTTTCCAGTGAGGGTTTTAAAAATAAATAAATACCAGTGATAGTTTCGTCTCTCAATGAGAGAAGGCCATCCTACCATGTCATAAAGTGCACAGTGATTAGTGTCATATTTAGCTCCTGTAATAAATATGATTGCAGAGTGGTAGACTGAATCCAGAGGCTTTAGGGTTGAGGCTGCGGCATTCCTATACACAACATCACCATAATCTAAGACTGATAGGAACACTGCCTCTAGAACCCTTTTCCTACAGCTTAAGGGGAAGCTGGACCTGTTTCTGTACAATAAACCAATTTTCTGGTGCAGCTTGGAGGCAAGGTTATCAATATGGAATTTAAAAGTAAGTTTCTCATCGAGCCACACACCCAGGTACTTGTATTCAGTGACTCTCTATCCTAGAACCGCCAGCGGTAGAGATTTGCATGTCTTCATAATTAATATTTCTAGCATGCGAAAAAATCATAAATTTGGTTTTACTAGCATTAAGAACTCATTTAAGATTAAAAAGAGCCTCCTGGATTAAATTAAAAGAAAGCTGTAGCTTTGCAATGGCATTCTGGACAGAAACAGCTACACAATATACAACAGTATCATCAGCATACAAGTGGGCGTGGCAGTCACACAATGTAGAGATAATATCATTTATATAAAAAAAAATACTGGTCCCAAGACTGAACCTTGCGGCACACCTTTAGTTAATGTCAGGAAATCAGATTTAACTGAGCCTGACTTCACACATTGACGTCTATCAGACAAGTATTCCTGAAACCAAACACAAGCAGCACCATTCAAACCAATATCAGCTAATCTCTTTAACAGCAAATCGTGATCAACAGTGTCAAAGGCTTTTGATAGATCGATGAAAAGTACAGCACAGTGTTTTCTGTTGTCAACAGCAGAAGTGATGTCATTTGTCACAAGAGTAATGGCTGACGTTGTGCTATGGTTTTCTCTGAAACCTGACTGGTGTGGACTTAAAGGACAATGCTCGTTTTTGACAACCTGGACCTTATTTACGACATATTATAAGACGTTTGACTCACCGAGATCACTTTGGTGTAGTTCGGAGGCATGTAGAAGAAATTTAAAATCCAGCACGAGCCAGTATATCCATGTAATGTCGGTGGTCGGGGCACTTAGAATGCAGTTTCTAAAATCTATTTTCTGCCGCGAAATGGTTGTTTTCATCAATCTGTCTTGATGAATCGCTAGTTGTGTTTACATAAAGCATAGGCCTGTTGTGGTTTTCACATGTCATGATCTTTCGAAACGTCTTTCGAAACGAAATAGCTTCCTCACTTGCTCCAGCACTAATGCGCACAGCGCGCAATCGTTGCTCCAGCACGCTGTGCGCATGCGTGCTGGAGCAAGTGAGGAAGCTATTTCGTGTCTAAAGACGTTTCTAAAGATCATATTACAGAGGCATGTGAAATACCACAACAGGCCTATATGCTCTATGTAATCACAACTAGCGATTCATCAAGACAGATTGATGAAAACAACTGTTTCGCGGCAGAAAATTGATTTTTAGAAACTGCATTCTAAGTGCCCTGACCACCGCCATTACATGGATATAGTGGCTCGCGCTGGATTTTAAATTTCTTTTACATGCCTTCGAACTACACCAAAGTGATCTCGGTGAGTAAAACGTCTTATAATATGTCGTAAATAAGGTCCAGGTTGTCAAAAACGATCATTGTCCTTTAATATTGAGTGGGTTGAGAGAAAGGATTTGAGTTGAATATTCACCAGTGATTCCAGGACTTTCGCTAGGCAGGGTAATTTTGAGATTGGCCGGTAATTATTTAAATCTGCTTTAGCGTCACCTTTGTGCAGCGGGATCACATGGACAGATTTCCAAGCAACTGGGATTTTGCCAGAAGAAATGGAGCAGTTAAAAATGTGTTTCAGAGGCTCAGTAATAAGTGGAGCAGCCAACTTTAGAAAAAATGGGTCCAGATTATCCTCCCCAGTGGAACTCTTGGGATCAATTGATGAGGCATCATAAACACTGGTAGATGTAAAGGGTCTGACGGAGAACAGGGCGGCGGCATTGACAGTGCTGATAGCAGTAGAGTGAGAAGTAGGGGGTCTTGAATATTCACTGTCAAATAAATGACCTGCAGCTTTGAAATGCCTGTTAAAGGCAAGACAAATATCTCTTTTGAGATGCTCATTCTAAACGGCTACTAACACAGATACAATGATATTATTGTCTAGAAGTGGGAGAGTAATAAAGTTTTTGTTTCAGGCTCCCCATCGGGGTGGACTGCACCAAGATCCAGTCCACGCTGTCGGGCGACGGCTTCCTGATCGTGGAGGCGCCTCTTCCTGAGCCCAGCGGACCCACTGACATCATCATTCCAATCCAGGTAGACAAGAGGAAACAGAGACTGGGTGGTTGACTGACCGACTGACCGACTGACCGACTGACCGACTGACTGACTGACTGACTGGGGTGTAGCGTAACAGCGTTCACTCGCTCTCTAGACAAACTATGTACACGATCGCGAAGGTGAAAACCTTCCATTTTCGGATAGATTTTAAACTCCTTATCCTTGTTTTTAAAGCCCTTAAGATTTAATGTCTGCTGACCTGCTGCTGCTGGAGGTGCCTCAGACTAGGCTTAAGTCTAGAGGTGACGGGGCCTTTGCGGCGGCTGCCCCCAGGCTCTGGAACCATCTGCCTATTCATATTAGATCAGCGCAGACCCTTGAGATTTTCAAATGGCGTTTCACTGGCGTTTCATTCACCCTGACCATAAACTGTGTCTGTTTTTAATGTTTGTATTGTTGCATATTCCCCTGTTTTGTATTTGTATCAACTATTATTTTTACTACTGTTCAGCACTTTGGTCGACTGCTGTCGTGTGAAATGTGCTTTATAAATAAAGGTTTACTTACTTACTTACTTACTTACTTACATGTTCCTCTACAGGTAGAGGAGGAGGCCACGACGACAGAGGGAGAGGAGAAGGAGGAGGAGGAGGAGGAGAGGGGCGTCGGGCCCGAGGAGACCACCCCCGAGGCCGGCCCCGAGAGCGGGCACCCTCCGCCCTCCGCCCCCGGTGTTCCGGAAACCCCCGACCCTGCGTCCGGCGAGCCCCCCGCCACCGAGGCACCGGAGCTGGAGGAGCCTCCCCCCGCGGAGGTCCCCGGTGCTGACGAGGCCCCGCCCACCGAGGCCCCGCCCGACGACGCCCAGCCCGACGAGTCCCCGCCCACCGAGTCCCCGCCCACCGAGACCCCGCCCACCGAGGCCCCGCCCGCCGGCCCCGCAGCAGAGGGCTGGGAGCGGGAGGAGGGGAGAGGAGAGGAGGAGGAGAAGGAGGAGGAGAAGGAGGAGAAGGAGGAGGAGAGCACCGCCGGACCGACCGAGGAAACCCTCCCCCCCGCGCCCGTGGGTGACGAGGTCGGAGAGGGACTCCCAGAATCCCCGGAGCAGGCAGACCCGGCCCAGCAGGGAGGAGAGCTCCACGCACCGGTGGGCGAAGGGGAGGCGGCCCAGGAGCTCCGCCCACAGCCCGAGGAACTCCTCCCACAGCCCGAGGAGCTCCCCCCACAGCCCGAGGAACTCCTCCCACAGCCCGAGGAGCTCCTCCCAGAGCTCCTCCCACAGCCCGAGGAACTCCGCCCACAGCCCGAGGAGCTCCGCCCACAGCCCGAGGAGCTCCGCCCACAGCCCGAGCAGCTCCTCCCACAGCCCGAGGAGCTCCTCCCACAGCCCGAGGAACTCCGCCCACAGCCCGAGGAGCTCCGCCCACAGCCCGAGGAACTCCTCCCACAGCCCGAGCAGCTCCTCCCACAGCCCGAGGAGCTCCGCCCACAGCCCGAGGAGCCCGACCAGGGCGTGAGTCCGTCAGAGGAGGCCCTCGGTCAGGAGCCGGAGTCTCCAGAGGCCCCAGCCGTGGAGCAGGAGTTTACCAAGTAGAGAAAGACAGAGAGAGAGAGAGAGAGAGAGAGAGAGAGAGAGAGAGAGAGAGAGAGAGAGAGAGAGAGAGAGAGAAAGAGAGGAGAATCCTTTCATCCAGAATTCACCAGGAACACATTGTTCCTTTGCTTCAAAAACCCTCACTGTGACCACCAGCAGCTTGCATAACTCTGCCCTGTAGCGATGTGTGTGTACGTAGGTGCCTACATACTGCCCTCCTAATCACGCCATCTCTGGTGACCCAATAAAATTACAGCATGAGAAAAAAATATAACCTTGTAACCTGTTGTATAATTAATAACACGGTCCAGCTGTTTTTGGTATTCCCTGATTGTCTTCATCACTTCATCAAACTCACCTTTGTAGAGAGTGGGTCGTATGCCCACCTCCCTTGTTCTCTGTAAAGCGCATTGTGTTGCCTCTGGGTATGAAATGCGCTGTACAAATAAAGCTTTGATTGATTGATTGATTGAACTGTGGATTATCAATAATTCCACATAGTTGCTGTTTGCCTGCTGAACAACAGCCCACATGGGAGTAGCTTGTGTTTTATCATCTACAGTAGTCTCTCCATTAATGAGATGTCACACTCCACAGCCTTCATTTACACAGCTGTGCGATATTGAGTCAATTCTGGATGAGTAGCTCGCCCAAGGACAAACCGGAATGGTTCCGATTCTGCCAGAGTGATGACAAGACGACAACTCGCATATATTATGACCCACAATGCAATTCAAACTGCAGATGTGATGAGAATGTGATAGGAAGGGACAGCAGACTTTCAGTAGCTGTGCTGGAGGTGGATATAATAGTCCCGTCTCCTCCTCCCTTCCTCCTTTCTCCTCCCCAGAAGCGCTTTATAGTACCCATCCGTAATAAGCGTTAATGAATAGGTAATAAGGACCTTATAAGTCCTTATAAGATGCTTATAAGACAATATTATGTGTTAATAAGACTATATTAATGTTTAATAATAGCATAATAAACATGCCTATTGATAGATTATAAGCATTAGTTAATAGGTAATAAGGACCTTATAAATCATTATAACATGATTATAAGACATTATTATGCGTAAAGAAGACTATACAAGTGTTTAATAATAGCATAATAAACACATGTATTGTTAGATTATCTATCTATCTACAGTCTAAAGTATCTGTCTATCTATCAATCTATCTATATATCTATCTATCTATCTATCTATCTATCTATCTATCTAGTATACACACATTAGAATACAGTATGAAAGCACTCAGATCACACGTTCATGTTGATGTAGAACAGTCCTTTAATCGAGTCTTGTTAGCCCAAGCTAGCCCTGTACAGTTAGGCTTGCCTATCACTTTCACCGGGCCACAACAATGGATACATTACAAAACAGTTTATTATGAATTAAAACTATAAATTACATATAAAAGGCACGTCACTGTTTATTTGATGCTCTCTTGTCGATCAGTGCTTCGTGTGAACGTGAAGACTGGACAGAAGACTGACTGGACAGGACGCAGACACCTCAGGGTCACGACCTCGGCCTTCTGCCATGTTCAGATCTCAGAACCCATTTTGTTCTGACTCACAGCCAGACCATCACACCGTATTTGACGCTATGAGACACTGGGACACATTTCAGATGAACAGATCGCATATTATGGGGAGGATTGAGTACTAATCAACTAAGTTGTAGAACACCACTAAGCTGAGAGCTAGCTGTATTACTGTATTTACCCTTGGCTCTACTCTGCTGGAGGTAGGGAGGGGGGGTCCCAGGGTTGGGGCCTGTGTCTCCCCAGGGAAGGGTCTCCTCTCCTGGGTGTGGGGGCTAGACGGCGCCGGGGTCCTGGGCCCACGCGGGCTCGGGCTCCTGCAGCTCGCCGGCCTGGGA
>NC_140239.1:11132263-11174763 GCF_949987555.1 Borostomias antarcticus | reverse complement strand
GGTCAGATCAATAAAGATGGTTCCAGCACTTCACCTTGTGCACGTTGAAACAGGAAATAAAACAGAAGTAGTAGAGAGAAGAACATGAAATGAGGACTGAAATTACATTAAAATAACATTGTGAGCTTTGATTATTAAGAAATGAAATTGTGTGTCATTTTGAAGACAGTGACCAAACTTTTGAGTCGCGATTAAGCAACGAAAAACACATTATCAAAGCAGTTTGTCCTTCGTCAAGACATCCACACCAGTCACATGAACCTTCCCTTGTTCCAGGAAGGAGCGTCCTGTCTCTTCCTGGAACGCCGGACTCTGGGGTTTAATATTTCACCATTTCACGGTCAGTGTTACAACACAGTCTTATTATGAAGGAAACAAAATTACGCCATCTTACTTCATCCAAGTGGACAGAACCTCCACATCACAGACCAGCATCATTAAAGGGAGGGTTAAGACCCCCCTATCCCTGCCCCCCCCCCCCCCCAGAGTGAACCAGGCCTCCTCACATCCCTGTTTATGAGCTTCTCTCGCAGCTGCTGCTGCATTCTGCTAAATGTCAGTATCGCCATCACCATTGCCAACGCCGCCCCCCCCCCTCACTGACCCCCCCCCCCCCACACACACACACACTCACACACACCGGGGTCTGGCGATCCACCCCGTGTAATACCCCCCCCCCCCTGCCCCCCCTCCGGTCACGTGTTCACCTGTGGAAAGTGCCAGACTGGTCTGGAGAGCCCTGAGATGTGGAGACGGATAAGGAGCTGCTCAGCCTCTCCCTTCCTCCCAGTCCCCATGGAGGAGATGTCACATTCCCGACTGCCTCGGTAACGCACTCTCCCTCCCCGCACGCCGGGGCCGTCCCAAACCGCTTCTGAACGCCAGGACACTGTTTACAGGCCTCTCCATTCGTTAAAACGCCTTGAACCACAGGCTCGAGGACCAGAGGAGTTTGGCTATTTTGCTTGGGAAGTTAATAAGAGGGACAAAATAGTTTGACATTTAGAGATTTGTTTTGTGTTTCATACTGGAACACGGGGGGGCATGCCCAGGATGTGCTGTGTGTGTGTGTATGTTAAGCGTGTGTGTGTGTGTATGTTAAGCGTGTGTGTATGTTAAGCGTGTGTGTGTATGTTGGCCCTGGGAACAGAGAGAATACCCGCACGCTGTTAAGTAGCTCTTTATTAAATTCCCGGTGGGAGTTGCGTGCAGCGCGAGGACGCCCTCTCTGCTGTGTGTGTGTGTGTGTAGGCCCTGGCTTCTAACATGCCGCCGCCGCGATCATTCTAGAACCAGGTCAGGTCACTGTGGCCGACACTCCCTCCATGTTGCTGACGGAGTGACCCAACTGGCATACCGACAATGTGTTTATAAAAAGAACTGTGACAGATAGGGGGCCTGTAGGCCGGGGCTACTATATTCAGGGTATCCCTGGCATTCGCACGCTCCAGACATTTGTTCGTATTAGCCTCAAGCCCCAGACAGTTTGAAATAGCCTGACTGTTTAGCTCCGCAATGGTCAGCAAACAGACCTAACTGTGAGGCAGATATCAACGAGAGGAACGTCTAGAACATTCCTGGTCAGTGTTTGATAGCTGCATAGCTTGTCTTAGTGTCAACAGAGACTATTGTCAAGGGCCTCTCTCCTCCCTTAAAGCTATCTAGCTCCATGCGTGAGTGATTCTCAAAGAATCTGAACAGGTGTGAAAGCTGGAGGAGCTACAGTAGCAAGTAGCAAGTCATGCAATGGGCTCAACGGTCCAATGTAGGCCCACTGTAGGACACCATGTCTTACTGATACAACTTCTGTGATGAAACCACTGAATATCTGTAATATAATGAATCTCAAAAGCATGATATTATATTAAAGACATATTTTACAATTAAATTATACTTTAAGTAAAAGCCTAAAGCCGTCTATGCTAGAGTTTTTCTGAGAGCAGTATGGGGTGATGACCTTGTCAGTTAGTTGTCAACACCTTTTCAGAGTTTCTGGGATTTCCTCACCTGATACTTCTACAAACCCTTCTTTCGTTTTGACGTTAAGTTCCTCTGGTTTAAAGCTGTGAACGTTCACACACACTTTCCAGGGCTCGCCCGGGGTCGGGGTGGGCGAACTGCGCGGGGAGTCGCCGTACCGGGAGGTGTACACGGGAGGCGCGCCCGGCGACGCGCGCGGGGGGAAGCTGGTGCGTAAACTGCCCGAGAAAGGTCCGCCGAGGCGCGCGCTGAGCCGCGGCCGTGCCCAACCGGGCCAGTCCATCGACAGGTCATCGGGGAAAGGAGGCAGTCCAAAATCATCATCCATAAACCGAGAGGCGAGAGACTGTTGCTCCCTGAACGGGTCCCTCCGTTGCCTGCTCCCCATAGTGTAGAAATCTCCCTCTGCCATGTTCAACGGTCCAGGGCCGAAAGTGAAGAAGTTATGAAAACGTGTTTGGCTCTTCTACACTTCCACGACTCGCAAGAATTGTTAAGAAGAAGAAACCGCGCTAAGATTATAGTTTCCTAAAATATATTTATCTCGTATCTTCCAGTGTTGGCGGTCTCATAACAATTACGCACTAATCGTAGGTTTTTAACTCGAGGACAAATACTTCTGAAGACCTCTCCGTTATAGGCCTAATACTCGAAGTGAGATATGACCTTAAATCCGACTGGTCGTCTAGTTTTATAGGCTGCGGTTGTCCGCGACCCAGGCAGTTGTTTGAGTCCACGCAAAACAATGTTGAGAAAGTACCCGATGCCTCGGGGCGCAACCAGGCGCAACAGCTGACGAAAGAAGACCCTCCCTACTTTTCCAAGTTTAGCCTTCAGCTCCGTGTCAGTCACCGAGCTGCGTGTCCAGTCTGTTGAAACTGCCTCCCCCTGGTGACGCGGTGCTTTTTAATAGAAGAGAACGCGGGGTAGGACGGGACGGCCACTTATGTCACCACACGGATAAAACAATATGGATAATGACACAAGTCCGCAAGAAATGCAGGCTATTTTGGGGTTGTGTATCAACAGCTGGCTTTCTCAAGTTTGTCTTCCTCCTACATTTTGCATTACCATATTGTAGCAGGTGTCTTTCTTTGGACACTGGGAACAGTAAACTACAATTGATTGAACTTTGTCATAACTTGAAATACCAGTTTTTATTCAAGATCGTACATAGTTTCCAGACACAATATGGAAGGGAGAGTGGATTCAGTCACGAGGTCATGGCTGGGACCCTCCAGGTAAGAGGCTAATATTATAGATAACTGACACGATGACGTGCCTGACTGTAATGTATGGCTGCCTCTCTGCGTTCTGCCTGTTCACATGGCGAATAAGAGCGCAGGCTAAGCTTAATTTAACACCACCACGTCGTCTGCTCTATTACTATAACCTCGAGAGGATTACACCATTGAGCACAAATCCAAGTCATAATTTCTCTATTTTTCACGTCAAGTTGTGATTCTCGTGATGCTCAAGTTGATTTGGTAAACACGCGAATAAAAAAAACAAAAAAAAACAGTAGAGAGCAAAGTTGACAGCAATTTTAAGCAACTTAGGCCTATGCCTATTCGCATCAGGATAACATGTAGGCCTGTCATTTTTCAAACCACATCACATCTCTCTGATGACACACATAGACAGTGCAGATGCATATTTACAGCACAACCTTACATATTCATATCCACCTGTACAGTTTATATAATAGGATCACCTTAGGGAGAAGGGATCACCTCAAAAGTATATCTATGCAAAATACGATCATCAACACCCCCCCCCCCCCCCCCCCCCCCCCACACACACACACTTGGACAAAATACTGGACATTCAGAGAACTACGACTATTTACAATGCATAGAGAGCAGACCCTCATGCCTGGAACATGGAACCAGGGGACATCTCACAACAGATAAACACGTCTGGTGGTGCAGGCGACATACATAATAACGGCCAGTCAGCACAATTCAAACGACGTCCTGCTCCTTCATCAGCAGTGTATAAAAGGCTGACGCTCGGCAGAATGAAAACCTGCATCAACTCATCAGCTCAGTCAATTACAGTGAGCAAACCCATTCATGTTCTTTGTCACCCAAGCTTGTGCTCCCTGGTGTATTTATTTATTTATTTATTGAGTGACCGTTATTTACTCCGAGTGGACTCACTGAAGAATGGAGGCTTTCATCACAGATCATTTTGCTTGAATGGATATGACAGGATAACTGGTGAGTTATTTCCTTGGGTCTAGATTCTATTTTGTTGAGTTTAGATTCTGAAATCTCTAATTAATAAATACTCATAATATCTTTATAAATCAATACAAAGCCGTTGCATAGAAACGTAGAGCATCTACTTAAGCAAAACAAATGCCTGAGTGTGAAACACGATATAAATAAGCATGAAACATGCGTGTGGATTTCAGAAGCTGTCAGATAGATACACACTACATATGAGGTATGTGTTCGGTACAGCTCAAATATCACACATATCAAATCAAATGATGGAACAGTGTTTTTCTTCTTTTTTTTTTATCAGACCTTAACACAGAATAACACATATGTCTATTTTTTTTGTTTACATCATATGCCAAATATCTGGACACCCTCCAGCTTCTTCAAATCAAAGACTCAAATAAATAGAATACACCAATAAATAGATAAATAGACAAACAAATCAATACCTACTCAAATACATACGATACCGCAACCTAGATACAGTACAAGTAAAATAAAATAAAAAGTACTTATAATTACCAGTAGAACAAAAGTATTAAGATTTAAATTTTACAAATAGTTGTGTCTTCATTGGGGCCTTTCCCAGGATAATCTTGAATTGTTCCATCCAGAAACACTTCCTCAGCCCCGCAGAGTTTCATTTGCTTACAGAGAATACCATTTCAATCGTTTTCCACTTGATCAGAGGATAAATAAATCTGGCATTTGAGCCGACAGGCGGTTTGTTTTGCCTCCGGCGCTGCCACCTCCCTCCATATTTCAAAGGAGGCATGTTTCAGCCTCCACCTTTTGAAGTACGGAGATCAGAGCCATACATCGTTCCCTGCATCCCTGGAAGCGATCCCTCTGAAGCTGTTTTGAAAGCATGTAGCTAAATCCACTAAACTACAGACATGGTCCCAAATTGCACCTCGGTCGGTGTACATCCCAGAGACGGGCTCGCACATGACATCACTCTAAATGCACAAGAAGTCCCTCAGAGCCTCCTGCCGTCTCAGAGGCTCATGGAGAAGTCTGGGCCATTGATAATGCTGTCGCAGCAGACTGAAAATGGACAAAAACAAAACAGAAAGACATTCAGTCTATGTCACGACATAGCCAAGACAATGAACCCCCAGACTGAGGAACCCTGTTTGAACGTTGAACGTTCCCAACATGGCAGCCAACAGACCCAAAGACACGTCCTCCTGTCGACCTAGAGAACCCCAACACAAAAACCGGAAGCGCGGCTTCTCCTCCGTGACCGGAGTCAGCCGGACGCTCGCTTTGCCCAGCGAGATATCATAGCCTCCGGCTCCGGCTCCGGCTGCGGCCGCCAAATATGGAGTTCCAGGAGGAGCTGGGGCTGTAGCTCCGGTAGGAGGAGGAGGAGGAGGAGTAACTGCGGCTGCGGGTCCTGCTCCGGCCGAGGCTGCGGGCGGGGCTCCGGCTGCGGCTCCGCGTGAAGAGGCTGCTCCAGGACGACGCGCTGCTGGAACGGCCGCTCGACGAAGGGCTGGGCCGGAAGTAGGGGACGGGCCTCTTCCTCGCGCTGTGGGGGACGGAAGCAGGCGGACACGGGCTTGGAACACATGGAAGACGGGTGGAAAGAATACAGACTGTGACTTTGTGAATGAGCAGCGCAGGACGGACGAGGGTACCTGGTTATCCGACGAGCTTCCAGGTGACTTGGAGAGTCTCTTCTCCGTTTCCTCATGGGAGAGTAGGACCGTCCACCTCGTCTCTTCCCCTTGTACCTCTGACCGCTCTTCACATCCTGTCCTCTGGGGCTGGGACTCCCTCTCCGCACTCGCACTCTGTCACAGCGAGAGGAGAGAAGATGTGAAGACAGGCGGTCTGTAGTTGTGCAGATGATTCCAAACTACAGTATCAGTTTCGGGATTTCTATATCGAAGATCGCACACAAAAAAAGATTGTGAAACAACTAAGTGAGAACAGATTGACAAAGTTTGAGGGAATATGTATGAAGTTTGTGTACGGTCAATAATACATCATACCAATACTGTCCACAAATATGCATTGGAATAACATGGTTTACTGTAGGTATTTCATTTCCAACATAGTAACATTTCTACTTAAAGTATTATCCTTGTACCTGTCTGGAAGAGTAACATCTAACACATAAATGAACTACCCTTGGCCTGTCTGTCTTTTGGCTAATTTTAACATAAAATACTGATCCGAGCCACCAGCCAAAATAAATACTGCTCTGAATAGAATCCTGCCCCGCAGCATTCCAGCTGTCTGCTCGTCAGCTCCAAGGAGCTGCAGCTTTGCCCAAAACTAGTGCGGCTGGCCTGATAGAGTACAAACACTGAACTTTGACCTCGCTCCAGCCTACTCTACAATTATTTTTCCGTTGCTCAGCTTTGCCCAACATTAGTGCATTCTACTGTCCAACCAATAGTAGTAGCCAGCTAGCTTGCAAACAATAGCCAAACCAAGCTAGACAGGACTTGCCAAACACATGTCTGCTATGGGGTAGACGGGCATATAATGGATTAAATGGCCCAATTACTGATTGTTCCAACGGGTATTAAGACTAGCAGATACGTTCTTCTTCTTCGCTTGGGTTTGATGTTGCGTCCTCCCCCCCCCCCAGGCTCAGGGCCAAGGGGCTATCCTTTTACCACCCCGAGCCTGGGTGAGGGGTCACCCGGGCTGTATATCCAGGCACACCTCCAGGAGCAATGTCACGGTTTCATCATCCACAACCATCAGGCCATGCATTCCGTTGGGTGTCCGATATATCAGACAGTCCTGGATGACATGGTCTGCGGTTTGTTCCTCGGCGCTACACTCACACGCCACACAGGATACCATGTGCCTGTCCGGCAGCAGGCGGAGCAGCTTGCAGGTGAGGCCGCGGTGCCATACGGTGTCGTAGACAGACGTCAGGTATATAAAGATGGCTCCGGCCTTCTTTTTAGCCGAAAAGCTGTCCTCGATGTCTTGACTCATCAAAGTGACTTGATCTACGGTTGATCTCCCACGTCGGAAACCGGCCTGCTCCTGTAGGCGCAGCGGGTCGATGATTGGTTCGACGCGGGCGTAGATGAGACGCTCGAGGATCTTGGAGGGGATACATAACAGAGAGATGGGGCGGTAACTCTTGTGGTCCCCTTCAGGCTTGTTCGGCTTAGGGATTGCGACAACTAGGGCTCTTCTCCAGATTTTGGGGATCTTGAGTTGGCGCAAGCAGGAAGAGAGGAACGCTCTAAACCAGGACTTCAAAGCAGGCGCGGCATGGAGTATAAGCTCTGGGCAGATAGAATCAGGCCCCGGAGCTTTCCCTGGGTTTACATGCTGGAGGGCAGCAGTGAACTTCTCCGGTGTGAATTCACAGTAGATGTTACTGCCGCTAGGAGTTGTGTCCTTCCAGAGGTCAGACACTTCTTTTGCCACGAGACATGACGATTCGCAGTCTTCACCATCGTATGTCCCACTTTTCACAAATTGTGATGCGATTGTGTTTGCAGAGACGGGGCAGTGATGGGGGGCGTGTCTAGACCTGCCAGTGAGGTTTTTAAGGATGCTCCATGCCTTGCGGCTGGAGTGTGAGAAGTCAATCTATACAACGGTATAGATCCGGTCCATTGTCTCGATTGGTCAGTTTGCATTCCAGCCGTGGCGATAACCACGATGGCCCCACGCTAAAATGGAATGTTCGCACATCTTTTAATATCAATCCACCTCTTACACCGTATCCTAACTACACGCAACACGAGCGAGTGTCAGCGACAAAATGCGTTCCGTTGCTTTGTTTTCTATTGTTATGTCCTAACTGGACGCGAGCGACGCAGCGCGAAGCGGCGCAATGTTTTAACTGCCCTTTTGACGCTCGCCCTGTTCCTATTTTCCTCCTGTCGCTCGTGTTGACAGGCGTTCGTTCTTTACTGTCTTCAATATAAACAAATGACGTAACAGAACAGGAAATTTAACGGTTTCAGTTAGGACAGCAAGCATGCAATGTCGCGTTCTGTTGCTCGCGTCGCAAGCAGTTAGGACACGGTGTTATTAGTAGCCGTGGCAGTGTCCAGATCAATGTTTACAAAGATCTGCTGTAGCATTGTCGTTGCCTGGCAACGTTCCCTTTTTCAGTGGAAGTATCCGCAAATGATTAACAAATAGTTCCATTAAAAATACATTCATTTAAAGTTAGTATTGTCTTTTTTTTTATTGACGGATAAATGTGGCAACTGTTGTATAAAAGCATTATGGAACTCGAAGCCGTGGGATGTCACGGATATCGCCACGGCTAGCAGGGTGTAACGGCACTCCGCTGTGCATCGTGCCTAATCACTCCCGCTAGTCGTGGTGATATCCGTGACATCCCACGGCTTCTCGTTCCATAATGCTTTAATAGTGAATGACCTCTTCCCAGCGCTCTTGTCTCCTTCGGCTGAGTCTAGACAGCAGGGCTCCGCATCCCAACACGGTTTGTAGCTATTGCGACGTCCGCGTGGGATGGATTTTTTGGGCGCTTTCACCAGTATGCCGCAGAGTTTGCGGTACGCCTCGTCGACGTTGTTGTTGTTAGGTGGTGGGAGGCTCCTCCTGGATCTATGGGTGAGGAGGGGGTAGTGTTTCCAGTTGGCCTTTCGGAAGTTTCATCGCTTCACCGGCTCGCTCGGGACAGATAAGTTAATTGGATGGACTAAGCTGGAGAGATACCAGATGTACAGTATTTAGTTGGTGTCCAACGTGCTCCAACAGGTATCAGAACTAGTTTCTACACATTAGGCTTGTACCTGTCTGGACTGAGTCTGGGGTAGCTTCCTCTGGAGCTTGTGCTGCCCACACTTCCTCTCCTCCTCAAAC
The DNA here is from genome assembly GCF_949987555.1 of Borostomias antarcticus. Lineage (NCBI taxonomy): Eukaryota > Metazoa > Chordata > Actinopteri > Stomiiformes > Stomiidae > Borostomias > Borostomias antarcticus. The sequence goes on along the minus strand of NC_140239.1, from coordinate 11,165,731 downwards.
TGCCCACATAGCTGGGTGAGCGAGAATAGAAGAAAATTAAAATTACTGATGAAACCAAACTATGCCTGCATACTTCACATGAGTACTTGAGGAACCAGGGAAGCATTATTATAAGTATGTGTTTAGAAGTATTAATATAGTATTTGTAGAAGTTTTTGGTAGAAGTGTGAATATAGTATTTGTAGAAGTATTAATATTTCACCAGAAGCACCGGTAAACCAACCTGTGTGATGACGGTGTTGGGCTTCTGGAGTAGCGTCCGGAGTGTCTGAATCTCCCCGAGGATCTGCTCCTGCTGCTGCTCCTGCTGCTGGAGGAGTGAGCTCTCCTCCGCCCCCGAGGAGAGGCCAGCGCCCTCGACGGAGAGATGGCGGTCTGCGGAGGTCGCGCCGCCTCTGCCCTGCATCTTGAGCTCATCTGCTCACTGCAGAGATAACACAGCTGCATTTATGGCTTGTGGTGTCGATAAGAAAGCACTATCAAAGTATGCTATTTCTATCAGCTTATGAAAAGTAATTTGCATGATAAGATTTTCAGTGAAGGGGGAGAAAGGGAGAATACATTTAATTGAAAGACCTTGATTACGAGACCGTCTGTTTTCATTGAGGGACTTCATCTAGGGGCATCTACTGTGTGCACCAAGAATGCACAGCTCACCTCTTGCTATTCTCACTGAGAACAGACGTGGATAAACCATTGTTTGCAGGTAGAGGCTTGCTGAGGGAAGCATAGCTGGTCACAGAGTTCCCTGAGTCTGAAATGTTGTCTCCCTCTGCGAACCTCAGCTTCTCTGGTGAGGCCAGCCCTCCACACAGGGGCCGCTTGTCACCGATGCCATTTGCCCGTGAACCAGCAGTTTTGGTAGACGGCGGCGAAGACGTGTCATTCCCAGAGTCATAGTCCTGCGGCCCTTTTCCGGAATTTGGTATCGTGTGATGCTGAACCCCCTTCGCGTTTAGAATATCGTCTCCAGGGTTTGATGGCAAAATCTGTAAACAGACAGAGAGAGGTTGCTGTTTTACATCCGGAGATCTTTCTGGTGAGTTTTATCTGCTTGCTGTTTGATGCACGGTGAGTACTCTACAGAGGAACACTTTTTCCTTCAAAACACAGAAGAAATTTTTGCTTTTTTGTTTTGTTTTTGGGACAGAAAAGTTTGAAAGATTAAGGAGGTCATGCAAATTTGTAGCATGCAAATACATTTGAAAGAAATATAATCTCAACTGAATTCAAAGAAACAAATAAAAAGGGTTTTCGGTTAATTAACTTTGAACCAAAACAAACATAAGGAAAGAATTAGAAAATAGAAGAAATTAAAGAGAAAGTATGTGAAAGTATATATAACTATATAACTATGCTCAAACTACCAACAGCTTTAACTCCACTGAGAGAGGTAGAAACAGAGAGAAAACAATACCCCCATTAAAAAGCCTCTTTTAAAGAACATTGAACAAACGTCACAAAATGGGTATTATGTAGAAATGAAAAGGATTTCAGACAGAGAGATATCCCAGCAGTCTAACTATGACAACCTCAGAATAGGACAGATGATTGTGCTTGTTCCCTGTAGGAAGAAAACAAATGGCCCTGCTGCGACCTACAGTAAAGCCCTGAATCTGCAGATAGCATCGACTTACCAATCAAGACTTCCTCCTTAAGTAGGTAAGGTGAAGGAAAAAGGGAAGAGCGGGTAACATAATGCATCATTAGAGTCGTAAATTACAAGAAAAAGACAGTAACCCTCTCTTCAAACTCAGAGACTTTTAGTGGCATGTTTCTTTCCTTAATTCTGCTAACTTTAGAGATTTCTTCAGGGGCAACATGCCTGGAATTAACCTGGAATCAAACAGGATACCTTCTCAGCCTGTGGATCTATGGATGTGCTCCTCAAATATTATGATCTCTATCTTTACCTATTGATCCTAAGTCACTCAGAATAGATGAAATCCTGAAGGTCACACAGTCTGCAACATCAGACCAAGTCCAGAACGGAGAACGCCAAGGAAGACACAAAGACAATCTGAAAGACCTAACCATATACCTCCATTCCTCCATCTTGGTGTCATCTTTTAAGGACAAGGGATGATCCCTATTCTCACCTCTAGTTCATAAGACAGTAAAAGCCTTAGATACTCATTTGGTACTCATTTGGTGACCGATTAATATATTCAAACTGTCTTTCTTTACAAAGATTAAAAGAGGCATGAGTACACGAACTGCTTGTTTCACTTGAGGAACTCACTACCTAAATGGACAAATGAGAAGCGAAAACCTGTTTGTTATGGACCAGTAATAATAGTATTACATTTAAACTGCATGTCATACCCACCTTTCCCTGAATGGATTGCTTTGATTGAGAAGGAAATATAAAACACTATATTTAAAATATTTAATTCTTCATACCGATACTGAAATGCTTACAATGCTAACCCGTGAGAATAAACATCAGAGGACTGTATGACAAGGTGATAATTTGGTCAATATCACCACTTTCAGGGTAACCAGATTACAGACATGTCTCAGGCAGTGGTTTTGAATACAGAACCGGTCTCAATTTATATTTTACTGCTTTTCCATTACAAACCCTGTGGCGTGTGATTAAAAACATCTGTGGTTGTAATTAGCATAATTTAATGATTGCTGGAGAGAAAGTAAATGCATTTCGTGCCTCAATGAGGACCAGACAGTGAGCTACTGGATAGAGCCTGTATATTCACAACTACACGGAGAAACATAACCTGTAAGTAGTAGTGTCAAACTACTGTATGTAACTAATATGCAACTACTACTGTACTTGTACATTTTTTATACTGCTTCCCTGTTGTTCTGTGTTTTTATGGATGTATAACAAATGATGTGTATAAAAACATGACTAAATAAAAGCTTCCTGATCTGCTATGTCCCTGTCATCAGATATAAACACTTATAAACGTGTACCTTCCTAGTGTGTCACCTAGTAGTTATGAACTACACGGCAGTCTTCATAGGTCCCTGCATTCAGTACTGAACTGAAACAAGTTGTCATTTTGCCTGCAGTCAAAACAATGTTTCCAATTGACTTAAACCCCATTAGCTTTTCACAAAAAGAAAAGTTAAAACGTATCCTGGACTCATCGTCTTTAGTTGCCTTTAAACAGCGAGCTCACCGGGGTATGGGTCTTAATAAATGTTATATGATGGTGTTAGATCAAACTGAAAAACAAGAACAGATGATATTACCGCTAAATGAAAGGTTAATAAAAAAGATTTCGAGAGACAGGAGGCAGGCCATGTAAAATTAGTTTCTTCCAGAAATCATCCACAGACTGAAGTGAATGGAGTAAGAATGGCCAGTTTCTAAAAAGGATGAAGCCACTGGATGTGGGCTGTGTTCAGTTTTGGTAAAAGGTTTCATGAGTTTTAAGCGCCAAATCTCTCATCACCAATCGACAAAATGTTTTGTTTCTTGGCAGATGTTTCTATCACTGGCACTGTTGTCTAGTATCCAGAATGTAAGGTGATAATACATTGCACAATACTTGCAAATAATTGCCAAATAAATAATTTGGCCGGACATTTGGCTGGCGATAAGACAGCAGTTTTACATGGCCTTGACAACAGAGGCATCAAACTAAACCAGCACTCAGGCTCAGAGCCCCTGGGAACACTTACTGTGCCGGGCTAGGGTCAGGGTTAGGGTCAAGGGTCAGGGAACACGTACTGTGCCGGGCTAGGGTCAGGGTAAGGGTTAGGGTCAAGGGTCAGGGAACACGTACTGTGCCGGGCTAGGGTCAGGGTTCGGGTCAGGGAACACTTACTGTGCCGGTGGCTAGGATGGAAGGATAGTTTGGTGCCGGTTTACAGACTGACTTGGCCGCAGGCCCCCACTCCAGGCCCCTCCGGTCCAGAGCTGTGTCCTCTGCCCGCCGGGCCGCCTGGCGCTGCAGCGCGCTGGGCCTCGCGGACTTGCGTTGACGATGCCTGTGGAGACGCACGACACAACACATACGCTGAAACCTCGCCGCTTCGCCACGCGTTGTCTCGCGCAGCTGCGTGTCCGTCGGGGACAGGCAGCGCCCGGCGGCGTTTCCAGCTGCCTTTAATTACGGAAACAAATGTTGCTGTTTTTGAAATCTCATTCAAAATTCTAATTGAAAATAGCCCAGTCCTAAGGCAGATGGTCGGCGTTGTTGTGACCCAGCCAGAACACTGCAGTCTGAGTGGTTGTGATAGAACAGGGGTGGAGCGACTGCAGTAAGGGCCCGATCACAAAGCTCCCAGTCCCTGAGGTACTGTAGCTCCAGAAGCCTCGCGCTGAACCTGAGCTGCAGCCAACAGAGGAGCCAACCTCCGCTGATTAAAGACTTTCCCCTGCAGCGGCTGCCAGAGCTCAGATAGAGGATCTCTGTAAAGCCCACTGAGAGATGCTAACATGGCTGGTCTGGGCGTCTCACAACTGGACAAGCAGGGGGAACAGAACCCCGACTGCCTGGCCTCAGTGGCTCAGACCAGGGCAGAGCTGAGAGCAGGATCTGAGAACTAAGGCTTGTACAATTCCATCACCATCATGATTGTACAATTCCAGAATGGAATTGATGTATAGTGGTTTTCCAGAGGATAGTTGTATCCCTGGAAATTATTCTGATTGTTCCACCAACTCTCTTGGTCTCATTTCCAGAGACCAATTTCTGCAATGGCATCCGCTGCTGGTCCTAAGGGAAATTCCAGTAGCCTAATGAAGAGATCCTGGAGGATTCAAAAGCAATCATTTGTGGGCTCCATTTTGTGTCGCCGTTTCCAGAGTGAGTGAATGAATGAATGAATGGCTGAATAATTGAATCAATGGATGTGTGAATGTCTGAATTGAATTTCACAAGATGAGTGGAATCATCAAAGTGAAACCAAATTAAACTGTTGATAAGCTTTGTCTGTGTGGAGAGTGCTACTGTAAGTGTTTATGGTCCATGTGACGAGATATCGTGATATAAAAACTCAACAATATGCATCTTCGAGATGAAAAACGGTCTTGCTGTATAAAAACTAAAAATAAAATTATTATGATATCGTATCGTATCGATATCATGAATCCAATATTGTGTATCGTATCGTATCGTGAGATGAGTTTATCAGCACACCGCTAGTTGTTAACAATCCATTTGATTGAATTGGTTTGCATAGCTGCATAGGGATTTCACGTTGTCTCAGCAGAGGAACAGTCAATCTTGTGATGGACTACTCAAATAAACAACTCCACCCTGCTGTGTCCAGTAGATTAAAAATACAAACTCCCAACAGTAATCAGCTGGAAGGTAATCTGCCGAATGCATCAAACTTGTTGACGTCGCAAGACGAGAATGATCTGGCAGTCTGTCGTTGATCATTCTCAGTCAATCTGGCAGTCAGTGTTGATCGATCCGTGGACCACATGGGGACCATACTTCCTGTGGGGCAGTGATAACAGCTGGGCAGTGCTGTCACCTCTGCTCTATCAGACATCACTCTGGGGTGACAAGACCCGCCGCCCCAGGATGATGCCATCAGATGTCCCTGTGTGTAGGGGGAGAGCGTGAGTGTGTGTGTGTGTGTTTGAATGTTTTTATGGTGAGTGGGTATGTGTCAGTGTGAGAGAATGTGTGTGTGTGTGTGTGTTTGAATGTGTTTGTGGTGAGTCTGTGTGTCAGTGTGTGAGAGAATGTGTGTGTGTGTGTGTGTTTGAGTGTGTTTGTGGTGAGTGTGTGTGTATCAGTGTGTGAGAGAATGTGTGTGTATGTGTGTTTGAACGTGTGTGTGTGTGTGTGTGTGAACGTGTGTATGCGTGTGTGTGTGTGTGTGTGTGAACGTGTGTATGGGTGTGCGTGTGTGTGTGTACTCCTCTCCTGGGTTGAGCCTACCTGCTCTCTGCGCTGGAGGAACGCCAGGCAGAACTCTCTGACTCCGACCTGCGATACCTGCGTCTGCGATGCGAATGTCCCCGCGAGCTGGAGAACACAGAGAGAGGAGAGGGAGAGACCAGGGAGGGGGAGAGACCAGGGAGAGACCAGGGAGGGGGAGAGACCAGAGAGAGACCAGGGAGGGGGAGAGATGAGGGAGAGACCAGGGGGAGACCAGGGAGAGACCAGAAAGGGGGAGAGACCAGGGAGACACCAGGGAGAGACCAGGGAGGGGGAGAGACCAGAGAGAGACCAGGGAGAGACCAGAAAGGGGGAGAGACCAGGGAGATACCAGGGAGGGGGAGATACCAGAGAGAAGGAGAGACCAGGGAGAGGCCAGGGAGCGAACAGATAGGGGGAGAGACAAGGGAGGGAGATCAGGGAGGGGGAGAGACCAGAGTGGTAAATATCTACTAAATCAGACGGATCAATAGCAATGAAGGATGCTGTCAAATGCTTGCCCCACTATATGCTACTTCTCTAGCGTATTGCTGCTAAGTAAATAAGTAAGGCTGTGTGTCCACCGGCAAGATGAATGTAGCTGAACAGCGCCAAGCTTACAGCTTCTTAGAGCGCACTAGAGCTGGAGTTTAGAGCTGGCCAGGCTACCGATGTTTTACACCTACGTTAGCAATGAGTGTTGTGTTTTTGCAGACTGCAGATTAACTAGCCAGTTTAAGATAGCTAGCCAATGTTAGCTAGTGCTAACGTTTGCTGTCTCTGCAGTTTTGCCAAAGACCGACCGCTGTCATCATCAGAACAGCCTTTTACAGCCTGCGCTCTAGCTCAAAAAGTTCAACTTTTTTCAACCGCTAAAAAGCGCTTGGAACACAGCTCTCGTCCCTATAGCGCCATAGAGCTCATTAGTGATTCTAAACTACGAGAAAACAGCGCCAGCTCTAAAATACAGCTTGTCGGTGGACACAAGTAAGTAAGTAAGTAAAGCTTTATTTCTATAGCGCCCTTCACAGCAATAGTGCACAGAGTGCTTCACAAGTGGATTAAAAATACTTATACAACGGCTTGTGTGAATACTCGATTGTGATTGGCCAAGACGCATTCGAGAGGCATACATTATTTCTCCACAACGCCCGGTATATACGCCCGCCATCAAACATGTTCTTAATCAAACAAGAGCCGTAGCATCCCAAACATGATATAGTGGTTGCTATAGAAACCACTGCGTTTCAAAGCTTGCGCAAGATAAAACAGCGGTGAACAAATAGCAACAGAATAGCAAAACAATGATGAATGAAGATATTTTCAATGTGAATTTTTATAAATTTGCAAAGGCAATAACTTTGACACATGGTGGGCAAACGAGACTGCCGGTGAACAGACAAGTCGAGACGAGTGATAATGTCATAACGTTAGATTTGGGTGGAGAGGGACTATAAAAGTTACTGGTTGCTATGGAAATTGTATAACTCTGACCATGAATTATCAACTTTTCAAAGCTAATCGATGTATTTTGTTATGAGAATTATGTTTTCTGTTGAAAGGCCGTTGTATAAGCGGGATAATGAACTCCTCACTTCGCGGAATTCACTACCTCCGCGTCGGTCATTTAAACAGCACAAAGACCCGCCCCTCGTTCATTATCCCTTACAAATCATATTTCCAGAATACAGATGTAAAAAACAAATACGCATATAAAATACAGTCAGCTCCTACTATAACATAAAAACCACAACAACATAGAAAAAATCAATAGCTGAGCTACAGATGGCCAAAAGCCTGTCTGAACAGGTGAGTCTTCAACTGACTCTTAAAAGAGTTCTCAGATGTTGAGGCTCTCAAGTCCTGGGGGAGTGCATTCCAGAGCCTACGGGCCACCGCACCCTCAGTCCTTAGCTTGGTCCGAGGCACCACCAGGAGCCCCTGGTCAACCTCAGGGACCGGTTGGATGAGTATAGGTGGATGAGGTCGCAGATATAGGCAGGGGCTTGACCATGGAGGGCTCTTTAGGTGAACACCAGGACCTTGAACTGGATCCTGAGGTCAGTCAGGGAAATCCTGGAGAAACAACTCAAAGTAGACTGCCTGGCTGGACAGATAGGGAGGGGGTAATGCTTGCCCTCACTTCAGCTACTTTGTTTACAAAAACAAAAGAAAACAATTACAATCCTCATTGGAAAAAACTGTTTCAGAGGGGAGAGGAGGGCTGACCATCGTATTTATGGTATTGAACAGCACTCTGGCATTTTGTTTGCTTGAGGAGATGAGATTGGCAAAATAAGCAGCCCTAGCATTCTTGACCAAAGCATTGAATTCAGATAAGAATTCTTTAAGATAGAGGCGATGGACTTCAAGGTTAGTGGATTTCCACCGCCGTTCTACTTTGCAACATTTCTGTCTAAGGGTGCGAGCATAATCGTTCATCCAGGGAGTAGTGTTAACAGAGCGGACAGAATGAGTCACTGTCATAGAATTTACAACTGGCCTCAAGACCTTTCAGATCTCAGCCTTTGTTCTTAAAACCTATTGATCCAGTTCCCTGCCTTTTGCTATTCCAAACACCTTTAAACCTTTGTCCTCTCTCTCTTTTGTAATTCCAAACACCTCCTGAACCTCTGTCTTCCCCACTTCTTTGTAAGGACAGACACCCCTGTCGTGATATCCTCACCATGACGGGAAGGGCTCACACCTCAGACTTCCCGTCCTGGCCTAGACCATTGTTCCTTAGTCTATATTCAAAGTGTACCTCACTTTCTCTGTATCCCTCGACCAATGTTGATGATGTCCGTCACCTTATTATGACGTGTATAGATGGGTTAGCCAACCAAATCGCTGATAGCGTCACATCCTTGTATTGAGCACATATAAGGCTGCGCCAGACAAGCTTTGAATTCACTTCTGTTCGGATAAACCACTCTGTGATTTATCCTGAGGTCCTTTTGAAATCGTATTATTTTCTTAAATAAATCAGACTGAACCTTTTTGTGCGAACCTTGGCAAATCCTTTTTTGACTTAAGATCAGAACTTCTTCATCATCACCACGGGAGCTACGTCATCTAAAATGGCAGAGCACTGCGTGTTGAAGGCACAGACCAAACAATCTACATCATAATTAGTGGACTCCAGTACGTTACTGTCAAAGCTAGTGGAGAATTTCGTCACAGTGAGGCTATTTACATGAGGGAGCTTTTTACACGCTTCTCCGGTCAGAAGACAAGTTAAATAGTATACATTTGTGATCGGTCACCAACAACTCTACAGTGACAGCACCATTTAGATTTAATCCAATTGTGAACACAAGGTCCAAGGTATTACCTTTGTTGTGCGTGGGACCCGACACATGCTGGGTGAAATGAAACGATTCTGTAACATTAAGAAAGTTCACGGCTAAGTTGTCCGAGCTATTGTTCACATGTATGTTGAAATGTCCGATCATAAGGATCCTATTAAATCGGATGATGGAAGCTAAAAGTCACCGAAGTCCGACAGAAAGGAGTCAATTCTGCCGGGAGGGCGATAGATTAAGATACAATAAAACAGATTGGAGCATCCAACTTTAGTCATTTGCACCTCAAAAGAAGGGAAACTTCCAGAGCTCACCAAGTGAGTAGGTTTATCTGAATAGACTTCTGGAGGAGCACACAGTGCTCCTGAAAACTAGCAGTCACCTTGAAGACTAATGGTCACCTTGAAGACTAGTGGTCAACTTGAAGACTAGTGGTCACCTTGAAGACTAGCGGTCACCTTGAAGACTAGTGGTCACCTTGAAGACTAGCGGTCACCTTGAAGACTAGCGGTCACCTTGGAGAATAGTGGTCACTTTGGAGACTAGCGGTCACCTTGGAGACTAGTGGTCACCTTGGAGACTAGTGGTCACCTTGAAGACTAGCGGTCACCTTGAAGACTAGCGGTCACCTTGAAGACTAGCGGTCACCTTGGAGAATAGTGGTCACTTTGGAGACTAGCGGTCACCTTGAAGACTAGCGGTCACCTTGAAGACTAGTGGTCACCTTGAAGACTAGCGGTCACCTTGAAGACTAGCGGTCACTTTGGAGACTAGTGGTCACTTTGGAGACTAGCAGTCACCTTGGAGACTAGGGGTAACCTTGGAGACTAGCAGTCACCTTGAAGACTAGCGGTCACCTTGAAGACTAGCGGTCACCTTGAAGACTAGCGGTCACCTTGGAGAATAGTGGTCACTTTGGAGACTAGCGGTCACCTTGAAGACTAGCGGTCACCTTGAAGACTAGTGGTCACCTTGAAGACTAGCAGTCACCTTGAAGACTAGCGGTCACTTTGGAGACTAGTGGTCACTTTGGAGACTAGTAGTCACCTTGGAGACTAGGGGTAACCTTGGAGACTAGCAGTCACCTTGGAGACTAGTGGTCACTTTGGAGACTAGCAGTCACCTTGCAGACTAGGGGTAACCTTGGAGACTATCGGTCACCTTGAAGACTAGCGGTCATCTTGGAGGCTAGTGGTAACCTTGGAGACTAGTGGTCACCTTGGAGGCTAGTGGTAACCTTGGATACTAGTGGTCACCTTGGAGGCTAGTGGTAACCTTCGAGACTAGTGGGTGCATTGGCGATGACTAATGGGGTTCCAGGTAAATAAACCGTGGTAAATTAACAATGTAAATCTAGGTAAATAAACTGTAAATCAAACAACCCAGTTTGAAGATGTCATATTTCCTTACTGAAAGCTGTGTATGAGAAAGACAGAAAGAGAACAGCTGTTGAAGGTACGTAGACGAGAGGAAGTGGAGCACTGCCAGGCAGCAGGCAGAAGAGATGAAAAGAGAGGAGAGGTGTTTGAAAAAGGCACTCGTCTGACATTCTGTTGGTGTCACAGCGTCTGAGCCCGTCTCTGTTCAGGAACATCGCTCAGCGCGGTACAGAGGAATTATATATGTTGCCGGTTCATAGCGTGAAATTGGTTTCTTTTATTCTCTTTTTCAGCCTCTCTTTTCTAATTCTTTGTGTTCTCCCTCTATCAATCCATCTTTCTTCTGTACAAATGCTTTTCATAGTGGTCTCTGAACATGAAAGTGGGTTTGGCTGTATCTCTGTAGTAGCATTTCTAAAGCCTTTTTCTCTGAGCGGTCGATAGAGAGAGATGGAAGACTGCAGGGTTGAACAAACACACATAAAACATGGGTAGGGCACACTTTTGAGAAGTGCTGGAGCACGCCATTGACCAACCTTTTCTTGTGCTTTCGATCATCTTTCCTCTTACGTTTCAAGCTTGAAGAGCTGAATAAAAGAAAGAAAGCACGAATGATGAGTATCAACATTTCTGTACTGTGTAATCTCTTTCTTATACCTGTGGAAAACTTATTTTGGGTGAAATCTATATTTCATGTGTCTATATTTCACATTTATTTGAGTAAGAAATCACTGCTGTTAGACATTCCACATTCATAGTGTTACATGTGGACATTTACCTGTGCTTTGTTTTTCTGGAGGAATACCTTGAAAAGAAAAAACACATTTAATGTATAAACATATGATGACACAAATTAAAATTAAACCCAGACCATAGTGCTAGTACATCATCCAAATACATAATCGCTCTGGTTAGATTCAAGAGGAAGAAAACTCCAAGTATAGAATCTATTCCCCCAATAAACGAATATCACAACTGTATGGATTAACACACACTGGATTGTGTGTGTGTGTATCAGTGTGTGCATGTGTTTCAGTGTGTGTGTAACATACATGTACCTGTGTCGTTTGCTTTTCTTAGAGCTCTTCTTCTTTTTTTTCTTCTTCCTCTGTGGAGACAGGCTGTAGGAGGGAGACCTGGGATATGAACACACACACACACATACGCACACACACACACACACACACACACACACACACACACACACACACACACACACACTCATGAGTGACATCTCAATGTCGTATCAACTCAGAAAGCAGGTAGAACATGTCCAAAATCAGACCTCTTCCTCCTCCTCCTCCTCTTCCTCTCAGATCGCCTCTTCCTCTTCTTCCCCTTGGAAGCTGGCAGAGGAGAGATATCACCATCGAAAGATCCTCTGCAACCAGACACAGATACAGCACACACAGGTTACCACTAGCTGCACCCAGAGACAGGTACAGAACACACAGGTTACCACTAGCTGCACCCAGAGACAGGTACAGAACATACAGGTTACCACTAGCTGCACCCAGAGACAGGTACAGAACACACAGGTTACCACTAGCTGCACCCAGAGACAGGTACAGAACATACAGGTTACCCTACAGTAGATAATAATAATAATTCCAGAACTTGAGGGTCTTTATTGGCCACGCGTGATCACACAATCACACATGAGTGAGGGTGACACAGCACACACACACACACATCTTCAGTGGTCGCCGGTGGAAATTGTTCCCGGCATTTATCCCATCCAAGCTGTCCTCCTCCAGGGGCAGCCAGGAGCAGTGGGCAGCCATCGTTCATGGCGCCTGGGGACCAAGTCCAAGTCAGGGACCGGATTGAAGAGCATCTGTTCTTCTGCATGTTTTTCATATTGGGTTCTTTGGGAGAAAACCCTTGTGAACACGGGGAGAACATGCAAACTCTGTACAGAAAGGCCCAGAGACCTTCTTGCTGTGAGGCGACAGTACTAGGTAGTGGGGTTATAGGGGTTTCAGTGTCTTGCTCAAGGACACTTGGGCACACTGCCGGGAGCTGGGATCGAACCGGGGGCCTTGCAATCTCCAGCCGGCCGCTCTACCTCCCGAGCTACATTTGTAATCTCAGTAAGATAAAATAAAATATAACTTTAATAATCATAAATTCAGTATAGTCAATTAGGTTTCTACAGTTGACTAAAATAATGTTTCTAAAGTAGTTTTACACTCCTGTCAACATAATATGGTTCATTTTGTCAATAGATACGAACTTTAGGTGACACCATCACATTCAAATCGAACATTGACAAATGTGAAATCCCATCAGAAAAGTAGCCTGGGTTGCCATCCTGATCACGTGAGCTCACATTCTGCTCCCCATGGATCAGTCTGGTCTTCTTCCCATCCACATCGATTTCCAGATATTACAAAATAAACGGACCAATCAGGGACTGCGTTTTAACTGATGTTCTGCCCCCCAGTGGGGACGCAGCCCCTGATTTGTTCCCGTAGTTGATGCGTGGAAATGAAATACAGGCCACTGGTAAAACAGTCTTCTGAAACAACGAGTGGTAACATTAATGGCCGGGTTTCCTGAACGAGTTAACTTAACTCCAAAATACTTCTTAACTCCCATACAAAGAGCTCCTTAAGAAGGTTCTTTATCAGGAAACGCGGTCCATGTTAGTAGAATAAACACAGCCATAAGTGCAGTTATTGCAGAAATAGACAATAACAACGATTAAACAAGAACAAGAGTATACACTAGTGGAGTTTCTCTGAGGAAAATATGTTTTCGCTGTTCTTCCGACTAGATTTGGCAAACGTTTTGTTATGTTGGCTGAAGGTGTTTGTCAAGGCAAGCACTCCCGCCCACTGAAATCGTTCTGGGCGGCTAGAAGTCCAGACTGTATCTATAAGTCCAGACTGTATCTATAAGTCCAAACTGTATCAAGAAGTCCAGACTGTATCTAGAAGTCCAGACTGTATCTAGAAGTCCAGACTGTATCTAGAAGTCCAAACTGTATCAAGAAGTCCAGACTGTATCTAGAAGTCCAGACTGTATCTAGAAGTCCAAACTGTATCTAGAAGTCCAGACTGTATCTAGAAGTCCATACTGTATCTAGAAGTCCAGACTGTATCTAGAAGTCCAGACTGTATCTAGAAGTCCAAACTGTATCTAGAAGTCCAGACTGTATCTAGAAGTCCAAACTGTATCTAGAAGTCCAGACTGTATCTAGAAGTCCAGACTGTATCTAGAAGTCCAAACTGTATCTAGAAGTCCAAACTGTATCTAGAAGTCCAGACTGTATCTAGAAGTCCAGACTGTATCTAGAAGTCCAAACTGTATCTAGAAGTCCAAACTGTATCTAGAAGTCCAGACTGTATCTCAAAAGGGTTTGTGTGTTTTTTTGCAAGGAAGTCTGACTTCCAGACTGTCAGAAAAGTGCATTGCTGTCAAGACTCCACGAGGATCCTCTGGCAAAACATACAGTACAACATGGTAAATGATAAATTAACTGCACTTATATAGCAATTTTATCGAAAGCACTCTACAATGGCCTCTCATTCACCCATTCACACACACACACACACACACACACACACACACACACACACACACACACACACACACACACACACACACACACACACACCAATGGTGGCAGCTGCCATGCAAGGTGCAAGCCTGCTCATTGGGAGCAATTTAGGGTTCAGTGTCTTGCCCAAGGACACTTCGACATGTGGAAGTGTCCTTGGCACAGCCGCCCCAGTACAACAATGCAATGCAATAAACCCAATACAACATCCGATGTATCCTAAATCCTTTATGCAATGACTGTATCTTGCCCCCCCGCCCACCGCACCACCTCTGTTTTCGTCCATATAGAGATGAAACTCCTGCCAGCCATCCATTATAGGTCCCATTTCATCACTGATATCAGAAACACAGCCAGTGCCAGAGTGCCCTGGCCCTTTGAGGCACCTCAGACTCATTAAAGAGGCTTTTCAAACAGAGACGGAGAGACAGACGGGAGACGTAGGGAGAGATGAGGAGTCATGAAGAGAGACGCACAGGTAGGGGCCTTTAAACGCATTTCACTCAGGCAGCTTCGCCTGCGCCTCAATAATAAGGTGGAAAATTTGCGTTATTGAGGAAAGTGGAGAGGCTGTCTGGGGGAGACGAGACGAGATGTTAGGAATTAGAGAGGACCGGCGGGGCACTCATATCACCACAACGAAGCAAATATGTCTACTGCTCTCTCTCACACACACACACACACACACACACACACACACACACACACACACACACACACACACACACACACACACACACACACACACACACACAAACACAAACACATACACACACACTCACTCACACACACACACACATATATACACACACACACACACATGCACACACACACACACACACACAGTATGTGGACACAGGCTGATCTATTGTACGAAATTGGACCCAGGAGTGTTCTCATAATGAACGAGGCCTCAGGACGAGTAAGATACTGAACGGAGCTAACTAGATCTGTGTTTGAAATGGTTCACTCACTCCCTATTCCCTATGTAGTGTTACCCATATAGTGAACTACATGGGAATGATTAAACGGTTTTCGTTTCGTGGACGCAAGCAAGCAGACGCACCCAGTATCATGTAAACACCCCGAGCACTGATGGCAGCACATTGAAATATCAGGTAGTATTCAGTTTCCATGTTCAACTGAATGTTAAATCTCAAAGAAATGGTTGAAATTGTAATGATGTGCAAGTGTGGTTTTGTCAACTTTAGAGCTGTCTGCCAATAGCAAGCTGTGAAGTTGCACAATAAGACTGTGATAGCCAGTTAGCTCAAGAGCTCACGACTGCAGCTTCCATAATATTAACTGTATCTTTCGGTGGCTAAAGCAGTTAGCTAACGTTACAATGATGATTCCTGTAGCTATTTTGATGCTGTTGGTTCAACTTCTGTTTCTGGGGCATGAATGGAGATGAACTCAAACTCGCATTAGCAGCAAAACAGCAAAATGTTGCGGCACGTCACCGTACAGTTTCTGGTCAATAATTTGTCAACAAAATTGGTGAGTTGAGGCGACAGTAATTTGCCAACCTATCTTACATGTTCATGGACATTGTAGCTAAATCTGTCGGTGGGAAAAATCTTTTTTAGCAGATGTCTTGGTTATATCAAGATTAAGTTAACTATAGGCAGCTTCGTGCTTATCTGTGTCATATTTATTCAGTTTGAGTAATTTACGATCGAGTAAGCTAACTACCATTAGCTCAATTGGCCCAGTCCAGTTGATACCCTCCGTCGTGGGATGGGAGGGGGTGCAACAGTCGGCTGGGATCCTGCCTCTCATAGCAGCAACTGGTCAGTAGCCTGTACCAGGCAGCCTATGTTATGTCTGAACACAATCCAACAGCTAATTCCTCCAACGTTAGCTAAGATAGCGAAAGCTAAGCTGGCTAGCTTGTTAGCAAGCAAATTCAGATTGTAAAATAATGCGGGGGCCAATATCTCTAGCTAGCTACGCATAACGTTAGCTTATTATATTGTTATGTTAACAGTTGGCCAAAAAAAACACAAAAAATGTTCATCTGAAGTAACTGGGACCGTCTTATTCATGATGGCGACAGGCAGTAGCCTGACACAAACTGAATCAAATAATGTTATCAAACAAGCTTGGGACATAGCTGGCTAGCATAATTTATCACACACACACACACACACACACACACACACACATACACACACACACACACACACACACACACACACACACACACACACACAGACACACAGACACACAGTGAGTGAGTGAGTGAGTGAGTGAGTGAGTGAGTGAGTGAGTGAGTGAGTGAGTGAGTGAGTGAGACTGCATTCTGGAGCTGTCAGAGGACGACACCTCTGACCAATAAGACCGTAGCTCTGGGGACTACGTGTCAGTCTGTGATTGGACAGTGCTCTCTGGGCCATACAGCAGAGATTGTTGTTAGCAACTGAGTGCAAGACGGCTGATTAGAGAGACACTCCTGGTAATGAGAGAGATGGTTTCCCCATCATTAAAGGATAAGGCTCTTTTTCGACAACCTGGACCTTATTTACATATTATAAGACGTTTGACTCACCGAGATAACTTTGGTGTAATTCGGAGGCCTGTAGAATAAATTTAAAATCCAGCGCGAGCCAAGTATATCCATATAATGGCGGCGGACGGGGCACCGAGAATGCAGTTTCTAAAAAATCTATTTTCTGGTGTGAAATGGTTTTCATCAATCTATTTTTATGGATTGCTAGTTGTGCTTCCATAGAGCGAGGGCTTGTTGTGGTTTTCACATCCTTGGTCTGTTGCCTCTGTAATATGATCTTAAGAAACGTCTTTCCCCACTTGCTCCAGCAAGCCGGTCTGCAGTGCTCTGCGCATGCGTGCTGGAGCTGGAACAAGTGGGGAAAGACGTTTCTAAACATGTGATGTTCACACTTTCGGAGAGTGCTCCGTGATAGCGTACTGACTGTGTTCTGGTGGTTAGGAAGTTGTTGCGTCGTTGTTGCTTCCGGTCTGGTCCGGTCGATCTGGGAGGTCGATCTGGGGATGACAGTGGGACTTGGGGACCCTCTAGTTGGAAATTATAAAGGCTCCAGGCTGGGTGCAGGCAGTTGGTCCACAATGATCAACACAGAAGTGTTGTGTATTGTGCTCAGTCCTTTGTTTCCCAAACACAGTTGGGACTACAGTACTGTCATTTCCAGAAGAGATGGAGAGAAATCAGTCAACAGTTACCTGGCTGTCTAACACTACCCTGGTGATCACAGCACACTGGTCTCTCCGTCCGGTGTCGCAGCTCTGCTGCAGTCTGATGTCATAGCATGTTCTGCACTGAGACTCTCCCTCTCTGGATGTGTGTTGGTGGGGGGTTGAGATGATTGTGGTGTTAGGCTGGGTTCCAGGTGTTGGTGGGGGGTTGAGATGATTGTGGTGTTAGGCTGGGATCCTGGTGTTGGTGGGGGGTTGAGATGATTGTGGTGTTAGGCTGGGTTCCTGGTGTTGGTGGGAGGGTTGTGGTGTCATGGTGGGGGGTTGAGATGATTGTGATGTCAGGTGGGCTCCAGCTCCTTCTCCTCTGCTCTGCCCCATGACCTTGGGGGTCCTGTGGTGATAAACAGCTTCCTGATTCTCTTCAAAAATAAGTACCAACTGCATTTATCAACAAAACCCTTGTTTGAGCTGTAGACTACATGCTGTGACATGCATCAGGGGCGGAATTCATTTCTCCCTGGGGACCAATTCTAGTTCCTGGCGCTTTTCACGTGGAATTCATGAATTCATAATAGTTCTGAGGCACCAGCACCTGTTTTTCCTTTTTCCTCTCTCTCTCTTCTCTGAACCAAAGCTCTCAACTAAAAGTGCTGCAGCTGCTCGGTAAAGCTCACCTCTCCAGAGGTGAGTCAGTCCTGTGATCCTGTGAGTGCCTCTGGAGACCGATGTGTGTTTTACCGACGGGGGGCTTACATGCTGTATTTAAAATCAGCTGCGTTTCTCACCTCAGTATCACAGGGGAAAAATAGCTATACTTTTATCATCAGGAGTGTAAAGCAAGAATATTGGGGTTTATGATTATTCATGAGACGACTCCCGATTCCTCAGAACGCCTTGGTGTCTCCGCCGCTCCCAGGCGAAGTTCACGTTCCTCTCCGCTGAGATTTTTTATTTTTATTTAACCTTTATTTAACCAGGTAAAAGAAGCTTGAGCTCAAAGAGCTCTTTTTCGAGCAACACCTGACCAAAATGGCAGCAACAACAACAAAAAACCACAATCAAAGACAAACCAGTTTACCCCTGCCTGTCTCCAAGGAGGGAGTGAACAGAAGAACTCTTACCCACAACGCCTTAAAGAGAGATGTGCTCAAACGGCTGCCGCAAAGGCTGCTGGGTAACGTTAGTGTAGCAACATTATGTTTTAATGTTCCACTGCCTTTCATGATCTACAAAGACTACCGAGTTTTCAAAGGGAGTGAGATCTTCTGAAGGCCTTCTGACACCAAGCCATGAAATGTCTTTCCTTTCCTTCCTAATTCTCTAGCAGAGAAAAAGAACTGTGAATCGCAACATTTCGGTTGGCTGATCTTCATCAGGTTGTAAATGGTAAATTGACTGCACTAATATAGCGCTTTTATCCAAAGCGCTTTACAATGGCCCCTCATTCAGCTGCCGTGCAAGGTGCTAGCCTGCTCACTGGGAGCAGTTTGGGGTTCAGTGTCTTGCCCAAGGACACTTCGACATGTGTAGAGGAGGAGTTGGGATTCGGACCACTGACCCTGCGGTCGTTGGACGACCCATTCTACCTCCTGAGCTACACAGCTGCCACAGGTTGTCTTTTCAGAACTAACATTTCTTCTTAGTTCTCTCTCAGCACATCTTTGTATATATCCAGCCCTGCCATTGAGACAGGATGGGAAAGAGAGAGAGAGAGAGAGAGAGAGAGAGAGAGAGAGAGAGAGACAGACAGACTTACCTTCGCGCCCGGCGGTGGCTGCCATGTTTGCGTCTCTTGCGCGGGCTGCAGGGCTGTCTGTCGGGGACATGTGACGCCCTGCTGTCAGACTCCGCCTCCCTCTCGTCACCGCCGGCGGCCGGGCAGGCTGACGGCTCGGCGCTGGGGGAAGCAGGGAAAAGGAGTGCGCCATGTTAGTCCTTCCCCTCCCTTCATGTCCTCCTGTCACGCCGGGTTACCCTTGGAGACAGCCTCAATGGAGGCCTGCTGAAGCCTTTCTGGAGGCGTTAACCACTTTATCATGGCGTTGAAATGCATGGACGTGTCCCAGGGCAGGGTAAACACCGCCTCGGAGGGAGAATGCGTGTTCATTTCCTGTTTCCCCAGCAAGACCCCAATAAACCCAGAGGTCAAATAAGACGTCAATTGAAACGCAGTTATCTACATGCTTCAGTTGGTCGGACAAATTGGAGAAATTATATTTAATTCACGGTCGGCAGGCGAAGCAGTAGGAGGCCCCAGCCGGTCGGATGGGTGAGTTCACCTTGTGTCTGTCCTCTAAAAGATTACCGGAGATGCATTGTCAGATTTCAGCTCCAAACAGAAACAGTGGTATTTTTTAAAACAATGTATTGATATAATAATAGCCGTGTGTCTCCATAACAACCTCATCAAGTTGAGTTATTACATACATGGACCTCATTAAGCGCCATTACTGGTCTGTTTTTGACACATATCTCCACAGTTCAGCTGTAGGTTTCCCCATCAAGCCGGAATCGTCTGAGGCTGGCAGCCTAATGAGAAGGGTGACGGGACGCACCTCTGACTCTGCCCTCGCTCATTACCCCGTGTTTTAGTCATGGGAGATAGGAAGGTAATTACACATCCTCCTTTCTCCGGCGACTCCGTCTGATTGTAATGAGAAGATAATCAGCACAGAGATTAGACGCTGATTTGTCTCCTCCTCTACCTCCTCTCGCTCTCTCTCTCTCTACCTCTGCTCTCTCTCTCTCTACCTCTGCTCTCCCCCTCTACCTCCTCTCTCTCTCTACCTCCACTCTCTCTCTCTACCTCTGCTCTCCCCCTCTACCTCCGCTCTCTCTCTCTACCTCCGCTCTCTCTCTCTACCTCCGCTCTCCCCCTCTACCTCCTCTCTCTCTATCTCTACCTCCACTCTCTCTCTCTACCTCCGCTCTCCCCCTCTACCTCCGCTCTCTCTCTCTCTACCTCTGCTCTCTCTCTCTACCTCCACTCTCTCTCTCTACCTCCTCTCTCTCTCTCTACCTCTGCTCACTCTCTCTACCTCCACTCTCTCTCTACCTTCTCTCTCTCTACCTCCGCTCTCTCTCTCTCTACCTCCACTCTCTCTCTCTACTTCCTCTCTCTCTCTCTCTCTACCTCCACTCTCTATCTCTACTTCCTCTCTCTCTCTACCTCCTCTCTCTCTATCTCTACCTCCACTCTCTCTCTACCTCTGCTCTCTCTCAACCTCCTCTTTCTCTCTCTACCTTCGCTCTCTCTCTACCTCCTCTCTCTACCTCTACTCTCTCTCTCTACCTCCGCTCCCTCTCTCTACCTCCTCTCTCTACCTCTACTCTCTCTCTCTCTCTACCTCCGCTCCCTCTCTCTACCTCCTCTCTCTCTCTACCTCCACTCCCTCTCTCTACCTCCTCTCTCTCTCTCTACCTCCACTCTCTCTCTCTACCTCCTCTCTCTCTCTCTACCTCCGCTCTCTCTCTCTTTACCTCCGCTCTCTCTCTCTACCTCCTCTCTTTCTCTCTACCTCCACTCTCTACCTCCGCTCTCTCTCTACCTCCGCTCTCTTTCTCTCTACCTCCTCTCTCTCTCTACCTCCACTCTCTATCCCTCCCCCCACTCCCTCTCTCTACCTCCACTCTATCTCTACCTCCACTCTCTCTCTCTCTACCTCCACTCCCTCTCTCTACCTCCTCTCTCTCTCTCTACCTCCACTCTCTCTCTCTCTACCTCCTCTCTCTCTCTCTACCTCCACTCTCTCTCTCTCTACCTCCGCTCTCTCTCTCTACCTCCGCTCTCTCTATCTACCTCCTCTCTCTCTACCTCCACTCTCTCTCTCTACCTCCTCTCTCTCTCTCTACCTCCGCTCTCTCTCTCTCTACCTCCGCTCTCTCTCTCTACCTCCTCTCTCTCTCTCTCTACCTCCACTCTCTCTCTCTACCTCCTCTCTCTCTCTACCTCCGCTCTCTCTCTCTACCTCCGCTCTCTCTCTCTACCTCCTCTCTCTCTCTCTACCTCCACTCTCTCTCTACCTCCTCTCTCTCTCTACCTCCACTCTCTCTCTACCTCCGCTCTCTCTCTCTACCTCCGCTGTCTCTCTCTCTACCTCCGCTCCCTCTCTCTACCTCCTCTCTCTCTCTACCTCCTCTCTCTCTCTCTACCTCCACTCTCTCTCTCTCTACCTCCACTCCCTCTCTCTACCTCCTCTCTCTCTCTACCTCCGCTCTCTCTCTCTCTACCTCTACTCTCTCTCTCTACCTCCTCTCTCTCTCTACCTCCATTCTCTCTCTCTACCTCCACTCTCTCTCTCTACCTCCACTCACTCTCTCCCTCCACTCTCTAACTCTACCTCCACTCTCTCTACCTCCTCTCTCTCTCTACCTCCACTCCCTCTCTCTACCTCCTCCCTCTCTCTCTCTCCCTCCACTCTCTCTACCTCCACTCTCTCTCTACCTCCACTCCCTCTCTCCCTCCACTCCCTCTTTCTAACTCCACACACTCTTTTCCTTCAGACACTCCCTCTCTCCCTCCACTCCCTCTTTCTAACTCCACACACTCTTTTCCTTCAGACTCTCTCTCCCCCCCTCCATCCTCTCTCCCTCTATCTCTCCCCCCCTGCCCTGCCTCAAGGCCTCACTGTGTCAGAGTAATCACATGAAAGTGCATTCTGGGTACTGTGTGACACAGCCCTGAATTAGAGAGGACACGCGAGACAAACACAGTGTTTAACATGATCAAGAGGGTCTTTAACATGATCAAGAGGATCTTTAACATGATGAAGAGGATGGATGGAGAGTGTTTAACATGATGAAGAGGGTCTTTAACATGATGAAGATGATATTTAACATGATGAAGAGGAGGGGTGGAGCCTGTTTAACATGATGAAGAGGAGGGGTGGAGAGGGAATGCAGACAGAGGATCTTTGTTCCCTGATAAGAACTAAAAGATCAGCCTCAATCAGCACTTAAAGTCTCAACAACGCTGAGATGTTTTACTAGCCTAGCTGTGTCCTCAGATGACCACACACACACACATACACAAACACACTTCAACAGGTGCCCCTCCCCTCCTCCTCCTTCTCATCCTCCCCCCTGACCTCTCCTCCTCCCTCCCCTCTCAGAGGAACACACACACACACAGCTCCTCCTCCTCCCTGGGTTGTTCAGTGTGACTGCCTGCCAGGCCACTGGCCTGGATGATGAGAGTTAAACTAAATTAAATCGATTCCCCATCAGTGATGCCCTTCCCCCTGATCCAGAGAGACCATCAGTGATGCCCTTCCCCCTGATCCAGAGAGACCATCAGTGATGCCCTTCCCCCTGATCCAGAGAGACCATCAGCGATGCACTTCCCCCTGATCCAGAGAGACCATCAGCGATGCACTTCCCCCTGATCCAGAGAGCCTAGATTTATGGGATGAACTTTTTAGAAGCCATAAGCACCTGGATTTATCACAGACTGTTTGCATCCATCAACAGCCACACCTAAGTTTCTGACCATGTGAAATCCCTAGCTGCCAGCTCCTAGCGGTGTTGGAAGTTGCTTAACACGGACTATTCAACTCAATACACTGACAAAAGCGTTAAGTGAACGCTAACAGGGAGGATTAAGGGTGTTCATTAAACCAGGCTTCTTAAACACCTAGGAATTACAGGGATGATAATCCTCTAATTGTCCTGGCAGGAGGGAATTTGTTTAAGTGAGACAGATAAGAGCTAGGAGACAGGTGGAACACAACTCTCCTCTGACTGCCTGACCGGCCGGAATTGATACTGGGCTGAATTGATACTGGGCTGAATTGATGCTGGGCTGAATTGATACTGGGCTGAATTGATGCTGGGCTGAATTGATACTGGTCTGAATTGATACTGGGCTGAATTGATGCTGGGCTGAATTGATACTGGGCTGAATTGATGCTGGGCTAAATTGATACTGGGCTGAATTGATACTGGGCTGAATTGATACTGGGGCTGAATTGATACTGGGCTTAATTGATACTGGGGCTGAATTGATACTGGGCTGAATTGATACTGGGCTGAATTGATACTGGGCTGAATTGATACTGGGGCGGAATTGATACTGGGCTGAATTGATACTGGGCTGAATTGATACTGGGCTGAATTGATACTGGGCTGAATTGATACTTGGCTGAATTGATACTGGGCTGAATTGATACTGGGCTGAATTGATACTGGGCTGAATTGATGGCTGAGCTGGTCGGTGGGGGGGGTTGATAGCGCCGTGTGGCCCAGAATATACACAACAGAGTGGAGCGGGATGGAGCAAAATCATTACTGCCTCAGCACATTTCCAATATGAAATAATTGTGTCTTGTGTGTGTGTGTGTGTGCGTGTTCGTGTGTGCGTGTGTGTTGTGCGCGTGTGTGTTTACAGTAATAATGTGAGGGCGGTGCCGTCAGACACAATGAATCCAGTGGAAGATGTGAGGCGGTCCAGCCGCCCCTCACAGTCCGTATCTCTCTGGTCAGTCTGCAGCGCGTCTCTCTCTGGTCAGTCTGCAGCGCGTCTCTCTCTGGTCAGTCCGTAGTGTCTCTCTCTCTGGTCAGTATCCCGGTCTTACTGTTGACCTGTCATTTACGCGGGTTAGATGAAAGACCCCCCCCCCCCCTCCGCCCACCCCCCCCCACACACACACAAACACACACACACACACACACACACACACTAGCTACACATGCTGGAAGCTGGGGTGTGGAAGTGTCTTGCACTGATCGTCATTCCTGTGAGGAGAGCTGATGTGATTGGCTGCTTTTCTCTTCCATCTGCATACACTCCCGGACGGGCTGTTCACATCCACTCTAAACCTGGGAGGGGCCAGAGACAGGCAACACCACCCTGACAGGCAACACCACCCTAACAGGCAACACCACCCTGACAGACAACACCACCCTAACAGGCAACACCACCCTGACAGACAACACCACCTTGACAGGCAACACCACCCTGACAGACAACACCACCCTGACAGACAACACCACCCTAACAGGCAACACCACCCTGACAGACAACACCACCCTAACAGGCAGCAACACCACCCTGACAGACAACACCACCCTAACAGGCAGCAACACCACCCTAACAGACAACACCACCCTGGCAGGCAACACCACCCTGACAGACAACACCACCCTAACAGGCAACACCACCCCTAACAGGCAGCAACACCCCTAACAGGCAGCAACACCCTGACAGGCAACACCACCCCTAACAGGCAACACCACCCTGACCGGCAACACCACCCTGACAGGCAACACCACCCCTAACAGGCAACACCACCCTGACCGGCAACACCACCCTGACAGGCAACACCACCCTGACAGGCAGCAACACCACCCTAACTGGCAACACCACCCTGACAGACAACACCACCCTAACAGGCAACACCACCCTGACAGACAACACCACCCCTAACAGGCAGCAACACCACCCTGACAGACAACACCACCCCTAACAGGCAACACCACCCTGACAGACAACACCACCCTAACAGGCAACACCACCCTGACAGACAACAGCACCCCTAACAGGCAGCAACACCACCCTGACAGACAACAGCACCTCTGACCCTGTTTGAGCTGGCTAGGGACTGTTCACAGCCCTCCTGTGGAGGGACATGAGAGAGACTCAACTAGACAGAGTCTCTCTGTGTGATAGAGTGTTTGTGAGATGTTCCCTTTTTGTTCTCTGACCTTCATCTGCAGATGAACTGCTACAGGGACAGATCATGACACAGGGAAAAGGTACGCTGGGATATGTAGTTTATGCCCCTTGAGGGGGGCATTGTGTGTGAGTGTGTGTGTGTGTGTGTGTGTGTGTGTGTGTGTGTTGTCCCAATTTGTTCTCGTAACCGGAAGGGTACAGTGACAAAGCCAAGCAGTCACCCTTCATGTAGTCCCTGGTGTTCTTAGCGGTGATGGAGACTGAACACTGGTCTTTTTCAGGGTGACCAGCTGCTCCCTGGCTCCTAAACTGGAAGGCACACTTCCATCATTGGGGTTGCCATGCCAGCCACACAGCAGTAGGACATCTGTCCTGCCAAGCAGCCTGGCTGAGCATGCGAATAACAACACACACACACACCTGCGCGCACGCACACCACACACACATGCACACACACACACACACACACACACACACACCTGCGCACACGCACACCACACACACATGCATGCACACACACACTCTCACACACACACACACACACACACACACCAGGGATCAATACAAGCCTGCTAACCCAAACCTAAAAAATAAATGGAAAATAAGATGGCAGGTGGATGGATGACAGAGCTTCCAGGGCGGGGGGGGGGGGGGGGCAGGGCCCGGCTGGACCAGAGCTTCCAGGGCCCGGCTGGACCAGAGCTTCCAGGGCGGGGGGGCCCAGGGCAGGGCTGGACCAGAGCTTCCAGGGCCCGAGGGGAGCAGCTCATACGTAGACCACCCTCGCTGAGGAGAACGTGAGCTGTAGACTGTAGGGGGGGCTGCTGTGGCTCAGGAGGCAGAGCAGGCCGTCCAACGATCGTAGGGTCGGCGGTTCGAATCCCGGCTCCCTCCTCCTCTACACATGTCGAAGTGTCCTTGGGCAAAGACACTGAACAACAAATTGCTCCTAATGAGCAGGCTAGTACCTTGCAAGGCAGCTGCCGCCATTGGTGTGTGAATGTGTGTGTGAATGGATGAATGAGAGGCCATTGTAAAGCGCTTTGGATAAAAGCGTTATATTAGTACAGCCCATTTACTACTATAAAAGTACAGTCCATTTACTACTATAAAACCGTATATATACCGTTTAGACTAAAGGCAGTAAGCGGACCAACCCCTCGGCTCCACTGGCTCCGTCAGCGCCATCCATCAACCATCGACCATTGACCATCGACCATCATCCATCAACCATCGACCATCATCCATCATCCATCGACCATCATCCATCGACCATCAACCATCATCCATCGATCATCGGCCATCAACCATCAACCATCGACCATCATCCATCGACCATCGACCATCAACCATCATCCATCATCCATCATCCATCAACCATCATCCATCGACCATCGGCCATCGACCATCAGACGCTGAATGACAATGAATCCATTGTAATTAATGACAGTGGCTTCGCTGCAGCCGTTGCGTCACGTTCGACGCCTGCGACGACATCCGAGAATTGTTTGAGGTTCGTTTCTTGTTTTTTTACGGACGCCGACGGTGGACGCTGACCGACGCAGAGGAGCCGGGGGGATACAGGGAACTCACCCTGAACGCAAAAACCACCGTCACCGTCAAAAAGACCATGCCTGGAGGAACTCTGAGAAGGGCAGCTAAGCTGGTCAACACATCATTCTGTCATTAGTGGCAACCCGGGGGATGGAGTCCGTGGTCCTAGAGCTCAGAGAGATGACGTGGAACTGTGTGTGTGTGTGTGTGTGTGTGTGCGTTTTCTCTCTCTCCTGGTTGCTATGGGTGATTTTATAGTTTATAGTTTAGATTTTATAGTTTAGTAGTTTATAGCACTCCGGTGGTTCATGAAAGGCTAATCCTCCGTTCATTATCTCTGTCAAGACCAATCGGAGTCATTGATGATCATTACTGCAGGACACCATGACAGTGGTGATAATGAGGGGCTGGAGAGATGATGCACCGACGCCATTACCAGCAGGTTGAGGTGAACTCCCCTGACACCTCTTCAAATTACACTTAACATTGTTTGTGCAAGTTTCATAGTCTAGTTAATGGGACCTTATTTATCACCCAGAAACTGTCCAAGATCGCAAATTATATATTGTTGGAATACATACAGCACTGCAGCCTCTTACCAGGGACAGAGTGCTTGTGGGTGTTTGGAGTGAGGAGGAGTCAGATTGCTGGTTTTATAGTTTAGATTTAATTGCTGTCTCTCTCTGTCTCACACACACACTTTCACACACACACATACACACGCACACGCACACACACACTCACGCACACACACTCACACGCACACACTCACACGCACACACTCACACGCACACACACACACACACAAACACACAATCACACACAAATGCCGTCTCAAATGAGCGAGCTTCTCCAGTAGCCTGTGGCAGCTAGCGGTAGTTTCACATGGACAAGGAGGAGCGATAACGAATAGCTTCTCCCAGCTCCCAGCTGGAGCCGTGTAAACAGGCTTCCTCAGAAGCTCCTGGAGGAGACGACGCTCTGCAGTGATTGAAATGATTTACAGTTTACCTCAATATTAAAACGGAACAGCTCAGACAATATCCAGTCAATGTACTGTAGCATCTGAGTGGTGAAACCAGTTTGCCTGTTCTGTGGAGTGAGTCCACAGCCGGCAGAACGTCAAACGTTGGTTCCGGTTCTAAAGTTCTTATTTCACCGTCTCACAGGGACCGTTCCCTCTCCACACACAGAATGTACAGAGAATCCCAAACGCACGGTGTGAGATCAGAGATTTTCAGTGACAGCTCCACTGGAGCGAATCCCAGAACGGATGCAAACACGTTTAGGCAACTGAGATGAGCTCCCAACTGCCCCCCTCCCCACCCCCCTCGTCCCCCTCCCCTCCCCTCCTCTCCCCCTCCCCTCCCCTCACAGTGCAGGGTGGCTCAGCTGGATGATAGGAGTTGACATCAATAATTTACTGTCCACTCGGTAGCTATTAGGACCCATCATCGGCTGCTGGATACTTCCTGTCTCTTTGAGTTTCCTCCCCGAGCGCAAAGTCCAACTTCACTTTAGAAGCTTCTCACAGTGAATTCCGCTTTCATTATACCCAGCGAAGAGCGAGGTGTTCTGGTACGCTCAAGGGCGCGTCGCTTTCTCTCTGGACAATAGTGCTCTGAGGATTCGGCGAAATCCATTCGTCTTTATAACGTCACCGATTCAAACAGCAGGTGCTTCAGTGAAAACCGTGTTTGTCATTTTGTCCTCACAGCTGCACTGTGAATGAGAACAGTAGCACATGATTAACACAGCGCTGACCCCCAACGCCGCTGATTGCTGGCGAATCACTGAGCTGAGTCGATTCAGTCGAAATGACTCCTGCTCCCCTAACGGACGATCGGAGAGCTACTGCAGGTATTCTGGAGGATCGACGAGGGAGAGAGAGAGAGAGAGAGAGAGAGAGAGAGGGAGAGAGAGAGAGGGAGAGGGAGAGAGAGAGAGAGAGAGGGAAAGAGGGAGAGGGAGAGAGAGAGAGAGAGAGGGAGAGGGAGAGAGAGAGAGAGGGAGAGAGAGAGTGAAGTGAGTTGAAGACAAGTGAGGTTGGTTTACTCAATTATTACATTCCAATGATTGAATGAGGCGAAAGAAATAATAGCTTGATTAATCTCCTGATCACTGAGAGCACAAAGAGTAATTATAACAAGACCAACACGGCAGCAGCACGTCAGTCACATTAAAACAGTCTCTCTCTCTCTCCCTCTCTCTCTCTCTCTCTCTCTCTCTCTCTCTCTCTCTCTCCTCTCTCTCTCTCTCTCTCTCTCTCTCTCTCTCTCTCTCTCCACTATCCTGAAATGAGAACAAATGAGCTGCTTCTCTCAGACCTTGTCCGCAGGCTCTGGAGCAGGAACGCTGCTCCCTGGTCAGGCAGAGGTCAGAGAGGACATCTGGAACGTCAGGAGCCTTGTTGGAACCGCAATTCCATCGGGAACGTTCATGAATCATTATGGTTCATTATGTTGTATCGTACTGTAAAGGCTAGCTAGTCTCATCCAGACTTGTCTTTTCTGTTGACTGAAGGAATATGAAGCATAAGACATACAGTAAGCGCACCCTCTCTCTTCCACGGAAAGATCTGTGACTGAAAGCTCAATTATAACTCTGTAATAATGTGTTGAATGTGTCAGATCATATGAATACTACAAGGATGTAAGGAGAGGCACTCCAACATGAACAATACAACCTAACTTTGAATAAACCCCAAACTACAGAGCTACCCAGTCATGGACCCGCTAGATCTATTCACACAGTGAATGAACCCTCTCCATTCACACACTGTACATGTTTCTCTGACACCAGAGTGTGAGCTGTGAAGCCAGCTAGGGGTGAAATCACTTGGAAAACACATTTTTCAGGCCCTTGTGAATCACAGCCCACGGGTTGGCTGGCGTGTGTGTATGTGTGTGTGCGTGTGTATGTGTGTGTGTGTGTGTGTGTGTGTGTGTGTGTGTGTGTGTGTGTGTGTGTGTGTGTGTGCGCGTGGGCGGGGAAACCCCAGAGGACTCAGTCAGCGCGGCCCGCTGGTCCAGGAAGAGCGCTCTCCATGGTACCCAGATTCAATTCACCATGATGGCTATCATGTTCACAAGGGCTGCTGGTGAGAGGTAGCATTATTCACCATTCACTGAGACGCTGCTAGAGAGAGAGAGAGAGAGGGAGGAGAGAGGTGGGGGAGAGAAAGAGAGAGAGAGAGGTGGGGGAGAGAGAGAGAAAGGGAGAGAGAGAGAGAGAGAGGTGGGGGAGAGAAAGAGTTTGAGAGAGAGGGAGAGAGAGAGAGAGAGAGAGAGAGAGAGAGGGAGAGAGAGAGGTGGGAGAGAGAGAGAGGTGGGGGGGAGAGAGAGAGAGGTGGGGGAGAGAAAGAAAGAGAGAGAGGGAGAGAGAGAGTTGGGGGAGGGAGAGAGAGAGGTGGAGAGAGAGGTGGGGAGAGAGGTGGGGGGGGAGAGAGAGAGGTGGGGGGAGAGAAAGAGAGAGAGAGAGGTGGGGAGAGAGGTGGGGGGAGAGAAAGAGAGAGAGAGGTGGGGAGAGAGAAAGGCTTGGTTTTCAGGGACATGCTGTTATAAACAGCTTGCTGTAGCAGTGCTTAGAATGTCCTTCACCTAGAGAGGTTGGAGTAGACTACTGTGTTCAACTGTGAACCTCTCTACCTTTTTGAGTTCAGTTATTATGATTATTATGATTATGAGTATTATGATTATGATTATTATTATTGTTGTTATTATTATTAATTGATTGATTGTGTATGATTTATAATTATAATATGGACTGCAAACTTGTGGTTCATGAGCTGGATCAAACATACAGAGTTTGGCAGTAATGGATGCAGATGCAGATTCTGTCCTGTTTGGGTTTGTGTATTGTGTATTTTGCTTAGGCAGCTGTGTTTCTACTGTACGTTTGTTTATCCGTTGTTGTTCTATTGTGCTATATCTCCAGAAGCCTTTTTTATGGGAGGTGTATATCTGTCTAGATGACGTTTATGCTTATGTGTATATTTATGTTTCGATAATATGTATGTATGGCAACAATGTTTGGTTTGTTGTTAGTTTAATGTGTCAGAATAATTCCATGAGGGATGTGTCATGTAATTGATTGATTGATTGATTGACTGATTCATTGATTCATTGATTCATTTATTCATTCATAAAAGTGTCCCCTGCTAAATTACTAAAATGTAAAATGTAAATATATGACACAAGTTCCACAAGATGAAACACCACGAGATCTCATCTTTCACGGGTCGTAACCGAATCAGAAGGAGAACGAACAGAACTCTGAAACCCTCTCCACCAAAATTCACTCAAAATGGCCTGTCCACCCCCCCTGAACACCGATCCACATTCCAGGACTGTCACCTGCTGTCTGAATCTGGCGGGGAGGGCGTGGGGGTTGTGGTGGGGGGGTGTCGGGGAGGGAATGGGGGGGGCGGTCTGAGGGCCCGGCGGTGTTCCAGGTCAGGCATCCAGCTGGAGAACTGGATCAGCGTCTTGCCAGTCTCTCCGGGGAGGAGGCAGGGCGCCCGGGCGCCACACCAGCCTGCACCACGCCACTTCGTGCCCTTGTGACCGGCGCCCGACTCAGCTCCTTGATTACCGGCAGACGGTCCCCTGGCATCGCCACCCCCCCCCCCCCCCCCCCTCCCCCCCACACACACACACACACACACACACAAACCCCGACGTCAACATCAATAACGCTCATTTACGCGTCAAAAAATTGGGTTGGCGCTGTGATGACAGCGGCGCCCAACGCAGCCGTAGATGGAAAATTAAATGAGGGACAGACAAGAGCCCCCACCTCCCCCCATCTCATCACACACATAAAGAGCCCCCACCTCTACCCATCTCATCACACACATAAAGAGCCCCCACCTCCCCCCATCTCATCACACACATAAAGAGCCCCCACCTCTACCCATCTCATCACACACATAAAGAGCCCCCACCTCCACCCATCTCATCACACACATAAAGAGCCCCCGCCTCTACCCATCTAATTTCTCGCTTTTTTTTAATTCGGCCAACGAGACGGCATCCATTTTGAAGATAATTTGAGAAAACTCAAAATAAAAGCAGCTTTCCCCGGCTTGGTTTGGGCTCGAGGGACCTCAACCCTGTAGGGAGGACTTGCTGTTTGGATTTCTCCCCAAAAGAGTTGAAGGGCCCATATTGCATGGAGTACTCAGCCCCTCTAAAGTACTATAAACACTCACTTATCATGATGGTTTCTTTCTTGTGACGTCTTCAAAGTGAATATTTATGCTGTTGCTTCAGTTTTTCAGCAGGATTTTGGGGGCTCTGTTATTGATATGAATGACTAAGCTCTTTGACTATGCGACAAAGGGCCCCTTGAGATCTTGGGCCCTTGAGCCTGGGCCCGGCAGGCCCGTTCGGTGACATGTCTTTGAGCGCAGCGTGGCGTCTGTGGTGATGTAGGAGGACGGGCGATCACCAGGAGGACGAGCGATCACCACCTCCTGTCTGTCATTAACACGCCATGGCAGCGGTGAGGAACAGCCGCTCCGCGTCGCTAAGCAGCTGCCCACTGGAGGATGAGGAGGAGGAGGAGGAGGAGGGTGTTAATTGGATATTTGCCGGTGGAGGGGGGCAAGAAAGATGAAGAAAAAGGAATATGGAGAGGCATTAAGGGGAAGTGTTGAGGCCAGTTTCTGCTTCATCACTCAACACTTTTGAAATTGTCGCTCGTCGGTTTTGACTTTTTTTTTTGTCGTCGAGCGTCATTGTGTCGAGCGACACTTTTCCAGAAGCATAAATTAGGCTTAATGCATCCATCTGCTGTTACTGCATAGTGACAAGGATAGTGATTTATTTAGGAACCCTAGCAATCAGATTAAAGAGGGATGTGACTGTGAGAGGCTAACTGGAGTACGACGGTATTCTGTCCATGGGTTTGAACCCTGCAGCTGGAGCCACTCGGCCATCTGGTCTACTGTCCCCTGAATGAGTTTGAGAAGGACTGCTTTCTTTTAGAACTTGAAATTATTACCTTTTTTGGTAACACTTTAGAATAACTATCCCTTATAAATAGTGAATAGATCCTTCACAAACTGTGAGTTAATGAGTTATTAATGACCTGTTAAATGTTCTTTAATAATTGGTTAATTAACTACACTTTATAAATAGTTAAAAGATCGTGAAAAAGCGATTAGTAAACTAGTCACTAATGGCTCGTTAAGTATTTGTTAATACAGTAGTTGATCAACCTACAGCTGGCCCAATCTGGCCTTCAATCAGGGGACCCATCCAAACACAAATTAATCAATGTTTAGAAGTGAGTAACATATCATTGTGTAAAAGTTAGTAAATATATTTGTTAAAGGGCAATGCTCGTTTTTGACAACCTGGACCTTATTTACGACATATTATAAGAAGTTTGACTCACCGAGATCACTTTTGTGTAGTTCGGAGGCATGTAGAAGAAATTTAAAATCCAGCGCGAGCCAGTATATCCATGTAATGACGGTGATCGGGGCACCGAGAATGCAGTTTCTCAAAATCTATTTTCGGCCGCTAAACGGTTGTTTTCATCAATCAGATTGGATGAATCGACAGTTCAGATTCCTCAACGCGAGGCATTGTTGTGGTTTTCAAATACGGGGTCTTTAGCCTCTGTAATATGATCTTTACACGCCTTTCCCCACTTGCTCCAGCACGCATGCGCACAGGCCAGCGCGCAGACTGGCTATTCTCCGGCTCACATTCTCTGCGCTACGATCGGATTGTTGCTGACGAATGACGACGACAATATTCTCGGCACCAACAACGATCGTAGCGCAGAGAATGTGAGCCGGAGAATAGCCAGTCTGCGCGCTGGCCTGTGCGCATGCGTGCTGGAGCAAGTGGGGAAAGGCGTGTAAAGATCATATTACAGAGGCTAAAGACCCCGTTTTTGAAAACCACAACAATAGCTCGCGTTGAGGAATCTCAACTGTCGATTCATCCAA